>NC_140966.1:30506509-30551509 GCF_056783735.1 Eptatretus burgeri | reverse complement strand
CTGCTAATGCCCTGTTCGATCCCCACAAACAGAATTCAAAATGCTTTCCTAGTTTCGGAGATAATTTTTTCGGCGATTTCCATTAGCGGAGATATTTTGACATCATAACTTTTTTTCTCGGAGGAATTTTCAAAATTGGAGATGGTTACTGTCTGCGCAGGGTATTTTTACATATACTAGTGCATGCCCGTAGGTGCGTGGCTGTACATGCAAACAAAAATAACTTTCAAACCGCGTGCCAGAAGCAACAACCACACAGGCCGTTCCTTCATTCTCACATGCCCGTACGTGCGTGGCCGTTGTGCAAAAAAATTAAAAATAATAAACTTTCAAACCGTGAGCCAGAAACGACAACCATACAGGCCGTTCCTTCGCTCTCGCGTTCTCGCGACAACCACACTTCCACACACAGAGTTATTTAAAATCCAAATTAAAATCAAGTTTACCTCCCTGTCTTTGCTTGCCATGACATTCGCTGCCATGTAACCGGCACGGCCCGTGACGTCATCGTCGGCCGGTCGCACACCGGCCTATGCAGCCACGCCTACGCAACAACGTGTCCTGTCATTGGTTGGTAAATAAATGGCCGCAGCAACGTGTCATGTCATTGGTTGGTAAATAAATGGCCGCAGCAATGTGTCATGTCATTGGTTGGTAAATAAATGGCATAACTTGGGAAGCACTTGTCTGATTAATATCAAACCTTGAAAAGGCACATCCTCAGGGCCCCAGCAATATACCTGGCAAGTTTTAATTAGATCGGACCAGTGGTTGTCGAGAAACAGCGGTCACAGACACACACACACACACACACACACACACACACACACACACACACACACACACACACACACACACACACACACACACACACACACACACATATACACACACACACACACACTGCTGGAATTATTAAAATCAAGTTTACCTCCGTCTTTGCTTGCCATGACATTCGCTGCCATGTAACCGGCACAGCCCGTGACATCATCGTCGCACACCGGCCTACGCAGCCACGCCTACGCAGCAACGTGTTCTGTCATTGGTTGGTAAATAAATGGCCATAACTTGGGAAGGACTTGTCCGATTAATATCAAACCTTGAAAAGGCACATCCTCAGGTCCCCAGCAATATAGCTGGCAAGTTTCAATGAGATTGGACCAGTGTTTGTCGAGAAACAGCGGTCACAGACACACACAGACACACACAGACACACACAGACACACACAGACACACACAGACACACACAGACACACACAGACACACACAGACACACACAGACACACACAGACACACACAGACACACACACAGACACACACACAGACACACACACAGACACACACAGACACACACAGACACACACAGACACACACAGACACACACAGACACACACAGACACACACAGACACACACACACACACACACAGACACACACAGACACACACAGACACACACAGACACACACAGACACACACAGACACACACAGACACACACAGACACACACAGACACACACAGACACACACAGACACACACACACACACACACACACACACACACACACACACACACACATTGCTGGAATTATAGATAGTTATGCCAAGTTTCAGGAAGTTTCGATGAAAACTGTAGGCTGTGAAAGAAATGAAACAAAAAACAAAGAATGTCAAAAAATAGGAATGACGTCATAAAAATTGATACGACGTCATAGTGATGTATCATGTGTGCGATAATTCATCTCTGCTAATGACCTGTTCGATTCCCGCAAACAGAATTCAAAAAGCTTGCCGAGTTTCGGAGATAATTTTTTCGGCGATTTCCATTAGCGGAGATATTTTTATGTCATAACTTTTTTTTCTCGGAGGAATTTTCAAAATCGGAGATGGTTACTGTCTGCGCAGGGTATTTTTACATATACATGCCAAGTTTCAGGAAGTTTCGTTGAAAACTGTAGGCTGTGAACCAAAAAAGTCCACAAGAACAACAACGTGAGTAAGACTTAGAGATCCTCCACGAGGATCTAAAAAAAGGTCCCACGTGACATTGGGAAAACGGTGTCTCTGACAACAATTCCACCCGATTACAATCAAATGGGATATTTGTTTGTGATTAAATCATTGCCAAACCTCAGGAATTTCTCAAGATATCAGATAGAAACTTATACAGCTTATTTGTACGTGAGTGTAGTGTATGCGTTTCAGATCTGGTCACAATTAAGCAAAAGGTCAAGGTCAACATAATGGCAGCAAGCAAGCCACAGTAAGTGCTTACCTGCTGTTAGGGGTTTCATAATCGTAGTATTGCAGGTTCATTGGATGTCGAACGCAGATATAGACACAAGGAGTCGTGTTCATCCAGAAGCCTTTGGCTGTTTATTCATTCCCAAAGAAACTCCATGAAAGCTCCGAAGAGCTCCCCAAAAAGCTCCATGAAACTGTAAAGGAATGATGTTTTGTGACAACAATACTTCAGAAATTAATTTCAGTCCCACTGTCAATCAAACACAATAAATCAAACGGACAGGGAACAGACCTCAAATGGCGTCGAAATACGTTATGCAAATGGCACCAATGTAGGTGACATGCACTGCGTTTACATGAAACCGTGTACAAAATACATTCC
Organism: Eptatretus burgeri; assembly: GCF_056783735.1. NCBI lineage: Eukaryota > Metazoa > Chordata > Myxini > Myxiniformes > Myxinidae > Eptatretus > Eptatretus burgeri. The sequence goes on along the minus strand of NC_140966.1, from coordinate 30,548,887 downwards.
AATCTTTCTTACTACATGAAGTCTGCCAATCAGATACACAGACAGATATACTGGCCACTTTAATCCTTAATGAGTAGCGCTTGTATGTAGATAAAACGTAGAATGGGCCTGTTCACACCGATGGCCTCGTGGCTCAACATGAACCTCGCGATGCAGTACAAACTTTACAACAAGATGTAAGCTTCGCAGAGAGCCTAAGCTTTTGGCTTCCCAGAATGCATGTGCATCCGTTCTGAGCTCCGTCCAGAACATTAATGGTATTGTAAATCTTCACTAACCGACAAATGTCATCACTGACATCGCAGTCGATGCCATCCAAAACATGTAAAACACCTATCTGGTAGGTGGCGATTAGAAAATGTTCCAACCAAATTTGTTATGCACAACATTCCATCATATAAAACACTTGAGAGGTCAAGTTTTCCAAATTACTAGGTTGCTGTTTCCATGGCAACGATTGTTTATTGGGATTTCGCAAGTATCGTGCTATGCACGACATTATATATTTTGAATCGCAAACAACAGTTCTGAGCAGCCTGCTATCATCTATTAGGTAAACATGTACCACGTGTCATGGTCCACATCATCACATTATGTTGATTTCCTGTTTCTCACAATACACATTTCAAAAGATTCATCTTTTTCGGTGAGACGTCTACAAATCCGTCAGATGGGCACCCTGCTCATTGTTATGAAAAAAAAAAGACCCTTGAGGATTTGTACCTTCTCTCGTCCTCAAGACCACACTGCATCTCTTTTCACTACATCTAACACTCTGACTCTTAATGACATTAACAAATTGCACATAGGGATGTTGAAGTACTCGCAAATACAACCCGTCGCTTCGCTGACGGGGGTGTGAAGAGGATGGGGTGGAGAAAGAGAGACAGAGAGAGGGGGAGGGGAGGTAGAGAGGATGGGGGGGGGATGGAGGGGTGGGGAGAGGAGGGAGGGGAAGCGAGGAGTGGGTGAAGAAAGGGAAGCTAGGAAGGGGAGAAGAGCGAGGAAAGGGGGTGGGGGTGGAGGTGGAGAGAGCAATGCCTCACAAAATGCTGCTATACACTGCTGGAGGGAGGGGTGAGACAGAGACAGAGGTGTGGGAGGAGAGTGCTGCATTTTATTTGGAGGGGGGAGTGAGGAGGGGACAGACAGAGTGAGGTGGGGGGGGGAGGAAAAAAAGAGATAGGTGAGGGGTGGAGGTGGCATTGGCAAAGAGAGTGATATGTTGTGCTTTATGACCGAACACAAACAAAAATTTTTAAAATCTCATGTCAGAATAGCTGCACACACAACGACACAACAGAGTTTGTAATGTTAACCAGTGGCACATCTGCAAATACTTTGATATCCCAGTAATAGAAAATTTGTGGGAACATTAACCAAAAGCATGGACTGAAAACATGGAAGTACCGCTCACGTACGACCTCAATATCCTATCGAGCATGAACATCAAAAACAAAGCGTTGCGACCAGATATCATACTTGGGTACAAAAAAAAGAGATATATTTAGGTACCATACTTGAGCAGGAAAAAAAAACATGGTGGCATCAGACCCCAGCGAGATTACCCAGGAAATGCCTTAAGACCCCAGAGAGCGAGGTGGCCGAGGATCGCCGGATGAAGGATATAATTAAATAAAGCCATTAATTGTCTTCAAAAGGGGGTGTTTTAATGAACTCAAACACCCAATTTTCACTTTTGCTCCTCCTTGGAGTTTTCTTAGTGTGCATGCAAAGTTTCAGGCTGCTAGGTTTTATGGTTTTGGAGTAATGGAGGAGACACACACACACACACACACACACACACACACACACACACACACACACACACACACACACACACACACACACACACACACACACACACACACACACACACACACACACCCTTTTATTCGTATAGATAGGTATGTCCATAATCTTCCTCCCTACACTTTTTCTTCTTCTTTCACCTTGATACATTACACAGACTCATTATCACACCAGAACCTTGAGCAATACAGGACTTTTGAAATGATGCAATCTACCCCAGAATGTTTTGCAACACATGCGCAGAAACTCCTCACAGCGGCCATCGGGGCATGCTCTGGTATATCGCGCAAGTGAGACAAGGATTGTTTCCTAAAATGGCTCACAAAGTTTCCAAAAGAAGTCGAAAGAACTTGGAAAAGATCCTGAGAGAAAGGGGTGTGTGTCTACACAACAAAAGAGTTGGAGAACTTTCCCAGATCACTGATCTCTTACAGCTGCCCGTCGTAATACAGACTCCCGATGATGTGTGCTGGTACAAGGCCCAATAACTGTGGATGGGCGTGTGCTACACAAACCCTCGACCATCGCTGCCAGTAAGTGGACTTTGAACCCAGTAACTGGTCTCCTGTGATCGTGGCAGGCTTGGTTATTTATTTAATTGACGTCTGCAATCGGAAACATGATGCCGTGCATCATTACAAATAAAGTAATGGGAACCAACTCTTCGACGAAGGACATCTTCATGACGTGAAAATACACCAAACTTGTGCCATCTATTTACGTGGGAGCTGGATGTACCAGCAGACTTCCCAACGGGAGTATGTAGTTTGGGTGCTTGTCAACAGAGATGGGAATGTCATATCTGGGCCTCGTGAATGCACAGTGTAAGTTTAAAATCAACTTTAACATGATATTTACTATTAATCATGTTGACTGCCAACGCTCACCTGTATTAACAGGATATTTCATGCATATTTCATGGCTGTCACATCCACAGATATTTCTCGTATTTCCTGCATTAACCTGAGTCCGATTTTCATCCAGGAACACAACAATTATGGATAACCATCCTGAAATTGCTACTCTTTCATCGAAATGCTGAAAATTATGTTTAAAAGACTATTTGAATTGAGCAACGGCAAGTGTTTGCTTTTGCTCATCGTCTTTCCCATTGTCTTTTTCGTAGTCGCTCTCACAGTTATTTTGTCTGGTAGTTGATCGTTTATTTTTTTAAATCATTTCACCACAAACTTCAGCTTTTAGGAAATGCCCCTATACTCTGCATCACATGTGTGAATTATTTATTTCTACTTACCCTTGTACAGATTACAGAAATAAATGGCTCAATGTCAAACGAGAGTTGGAAACGTTTATTTTTGTTTTGGAGTTGTGAAGACTGTGTGATGACAGGGCGGAGATTCCCAGTATTTTGAATACGAGAGAGGGCTTACAAGGACACGGGGTGAGAGCAGGACGCTGCAAAAAAAGTTTCTTTCTTTGTACTCTACCGTGCTTATTACTCTTATTTTTTGCAGCTGCACAGACTTGCAACTTTGAAAAGTGATGTTCACCCCAAACCAAGAACCTGAGAGTTCCCTGCAGTTTTGAATGCAGACATCAAATGATACATTTTGAATTGCTTCCAAGGTCCATGTATGCCTGGGGATTGTCCTTGAAGATAGTTTGCAAATCTGCTTCATGTTAATGATGTTGTTGATGCAAGTACAGTAGTTGTGGTTTAGAGTGTTCATTGCCGTTTTCATTTAAGATTCCAAACACAATATGAGAGTGCCCGCCTCCCTTCTTTTCTCGAGAAGGGATTTCAGGTCGGAAGTTCGACGGTGAAACTTGAAAGTACCTTTTCGTGGTGGTTGTGAGATGTAAACAACCCGGTGACCTCACCTCTGGTCGAGATGTTAGTTGGCATCGGTATCGCCTCCTGGTGGGGTGTGCACGAATTTCTCTCCTTCATTATTTTGTGCGTCGCGACGCACATACAGTATATTGGGGCGGCCCTTTGTACGTCACAAAACAAGTGACATCAGTGGCAAAACCGATGGAAACCGCTGCGATGACGAGATCCGAGCGATCTCATCATAATGATATTATTAAGACGGGCACACTTTTATACTAATTAAATCCTAATTAGATCTTCATAGACCGTCAAGTCAGCATCAGTGGCATGTTTACCATGTTACCGTTCATCTGATACCCTGAGAACAGGATATAATTGTAAGTTAATGTTGCGTTATACTATCAAAGCTTTAAAAATGAGAATGGCACACAATTGTTACATACCAAAGACAAAGTTGAAGATGGAGGAAATACAAGTCATATTAGTGGTATTCATATTTTCGGATTCGAATACCATTCAGAAGCTTAGTACAAAGCTCATCCAGCCCAAACAACCAATTGGGGGAGGTAGGGGGTTGCGCATTGGTGCTAATCGGCTTGGAACACAGAGGCAACGTTAGATTGTAGAGCCCCCTGGCGTTCAAAAGACCTTGTTACCAGCCACTTGAGATGCCGAACATTTTCTCCTTCATTGGACTGTTGGTGGCCTGCCAAAAGACCTACCGAGAGATTAAAGTCGTGCACTCATCCTCATTGGGTCTATTCGCGATTCACGATATAAGGATATGTAAAGGATTTGGACAGAGGAGGAGGCCATTTGGCCAATCATGTGTGTGGTTTATCCACACCACATCAATTCAATCTACAGTCACAAACAACTTCAATGCAGGATGAGGCCATTCGGCCAATCAACCGAGCGTAATCGTGCTAATGTCCATGTACCACCACCCCAAACTCACCACTTCGAGATACAGTGCTTATAGAAATCTACACCCCCTTCCAAAAATTTTCACCTCTTCTTGTCTTATAGCCTGGAATTTAATTGCAGAAAATCAGACTTTTTCCACCTTTATTTATAACCCACAACTTCCAAGTGCAAAACAAATTTGACAACTTTCAGAAAATTAATTAAAAATACAAAACTAGAATATCTTGTTTGGATAAGTGAACTTGGTGGAAGCTTGGTGGAAATATTAACCCTGAGTTAATACTTGGTGGAAGCACTTTTGACAGCAATTACAGCTGTGAGTCTGTTGGGAAAGGTCTATACCAACTTTGCACACCTTGTTTGGGCAATATTTTGCAATTATTCTGGACTAAACTGTTCAAGCTCAATAAAGTTGCGTGGGGAGTGTTGATGGACAGCAATCTTCAAGTCATGCTGCAGATTTTCAATTACATTTAGGTCGGGGCTCTGACTGGGCCAATTAAGGACATTTATCTTTTCATTCCTCAGCCACTCCAGTGAAGCTTTGGCTGTGTGTTTCAGATCATTGTCATGCTGAAAGGTGAACTTCCGTCCCAATTTCAGCTTTCTTGCAGAGGGCAGCAGGTTTTCCTCCAGGATTTTTCTGTATTTTGCTCCATCCTTGGCTCCTCCATCCTCAGAAAAACAAAAATGCCATTTTTCCCTTCGATCCTGACAAGTGCCCCAGTTCCTGCTGATGAGAAACATCCCCATAACATGATGCTGCCACCACCATGCTTCACAATATGGATGGTGTTCTTTGGGTGATGTGCTGTGTTGGGTTTGCACCAAACGTGCAAACGGAAGCTACATGGCTTCCAAATCTCTAGAGTGTTTTTTTGCAGACCTCAAATGGGACTCAGGTGTGCATTTTTGAGTAATGGCTTCCTTCTTGGCACCCTACCATACAGTGCTTAGGATATTATCATCCAGTTTGGAGAGATGGCCTGATGTAATGTAGGCAGGGTCGTCATGTTAGCATATACCTTCCACTTCCTAATGATTTTCTTGACTGTGCTCCAAAGGATATTCAAGGCATTTGAAATATCTTTACACCCATCCCCGGGTCTGTGCCTTTCCATAACCTTATCCTGGAAGTCTTTTGAAAGCTTCTTGGTGCTCATAGTTGAGTCTTTGCTGTGAAATGCACTACCCAGCAGAGGAAACCTACAGGAACAGCTGATTTTATTCTAAAAACTAGCAAATACCACCTGTCTTTTTGCTGATGAGAATACTGAGAGAGGGTGGGAGAGATAGATATAGATATAGATATAGATATAGATATAGATATAGGTAGTAAGAGCAAGGAGGGGTGTAGGAAGAGAAGGCAGACATGTGGTGGAGCATTAATTACGATTCATACCGTCTTATCAAAACACTTCTGCAGAGAATAAGAGTGACGATGGAAACAAAATAAAGTCTGAAATCCATTTTCTACCGGTCATACTATATTATAAGTACTGCCCAGAGACAAACACCGCCCAGACATGTCCGGAGATAAACACAGTCTGGATGTGTCCGGGGCCAAGCCATCTGGAGATAAACACCGTCCGGACCAATCCAGAGACAAACTCCCGTCAGGACATAAACACCACTAAATAATTAGAATCACTAAAATTTCACACAGGTGGAGGCCAATTAACTTTGTGTGATTTTGAAGGTGATTGGTTACACCTGAGCTAATTTAGAATTGCTCTTATCTTATAAGAGGGGGGGGTGGGGGGGGGATGGACACTTATCCAACCAAGATATTCTAGTTTTGTATTTTAAATCAATTTTCTGAAATTTGTATAATTTGTTTTCACTTGGAAGTTGTAGGTTACGATATGCAAATAAAGGTGGAAAAGGTCTTATTTAATGGAATTTAATTCCAGGCTATAAGGCAACAAAAGGTGAAAATCTTGAAAGGGGGTGTAGACTTTCTATAGGCATTGTGCCTATCCAACTCAATTATAAAACTATCTGCTATCTTGGCTGTCACGACCTTTTCAGGGAGACGATGCCAGGCATTCACTACTCTCTGAGTCAGAAACTGCCTCAGAACTACAGTTAATTTGTAAAAGTATTTCCTCTCTTTAGAAAATCAATGATGACTGTGTTTAATTAGTTTCTGTAATTATTCAAATGGTTCCCTGTCTGTTTCTTAATTAACATCTCCAACACCTTACCCACAACTGAAGTCGAACTAAAAGATCTATCGTTCCCGGATTCTTCTTTGGATCCTCTATTAAACTAGAGAGTTCATAGAACACCTTACCCAGTATTGACTTGAGAAACAAGGACTACAAGTAGCAAATTTATTTGGTCGTAATGACGTAAATGCCACAATACGAGGTATATTGTCCAAGTACGACTAAACAGAAGGGTTTTGAAAGTGTTCACAAGGCGATTTTTCTGCAGTGTTCAAGTAATATCCGACACCGCTATTCGGAGATGATACGTTCTTGAAATATTCCGCGACTGTCGGGGCATTATTTATTTATTTTACATGGTCTAGGCTCATGGAAGAGCAATTACACAGACCAAATCAGGACACAACATAAGAAAGGGAACAGCAGGAGAAAGGGGAAACACCAGCACCAGGGCAGAGGGAGAAATGAGACGAAGACGGACAAATGTTGAGGGATAAGGGAGAATGCAAAGGGTGGACAATATGGGTACATAAGCAAAATTGTTTCTGACCAGTTTGTGATTTTTGTCAACTACTGAGGAGAGGGAAGAGGCCTGTCTGTCAGAAGGATGAGAGAAGCCATGGCAGAGAGTGGAGTCATCAGCAAAGAGGTAGAGGATTTTCCAGAGAGTCAGTGAAATCATTGATAAAGATTAGGAATAATATGGGGCCGAGAACACTGCCTTGGCGTACTCCAGCCTTGACAGGGAGAGGAGATGAAAGAGCTCCGTTAGGTCACACGTTGTCTATGAGGGTAAAGGAAGACAGTAAATCAAGAGTGGGGTTGGCCTTGGATTCCAAATGCAGACAGTTTGGAGAGCAAGGCAGGATGCCAGACTGTATCAAAAGCTCAAGATATGTCCAGAGGGATGGCCCTGATCTCAGGTCTCATATCGAGGGTCTCCACCATTGTTGGGAGAGTAGAAGCGGCATGTCCAAGGTAGAGTGACCAGGTCTGAATCCAAATTGATGATCTGAGATGAGGCCGTTGGAGAAAAGGAATGATTCTACGTGAACTGCGATGATGGATTCCATGACCTTGCTGATGATTAAAAGTAACATAATTGGCCTGTCGTGAAGGGGATCCATTTCTGCACCTTTTTAATGTAATGCTGTGATGTTGGCTGATTTCCAATTTCCCAGGTGGATATAGGAGACCAGTTTTGAAGTGTTAAAAAATATATCTTATAATAATAATAATAATAATAATAATAATAATAATAATAATAAAACGTGAATACGCAAAGCGTGAATGTCGAAGCAGGTCACACTTTATGACTTGCGAATATGCGGGGTCCGTGAATAGTGAATCTGTGAATATCGTGATCCAAGAGTATAAAAATAAACTCAAGTGAAATGAAGATTTTTAAAATTCATATAAAAAATATATTTGGAAGTTTACCGCTGTTGATGTAGCGTCTTTTACACCACCTTATTTAACATGTTGCATGAGTAATTCATGCCTGTTTTTTTGTGTCCTTTATGACGTCATCAAGACAGTAAGTTTTGTGTTTGGAATGATTATCAATTTTTGTTTGACTGCCAGACAGACAGTAAAATAATGATCTCGCTCTTCTCTGCACATGTACGATCGGCAAAAATTCAGAACCAAAGTACTGCTAAACTGCAGGTTCGTTTTCGGATTCATGTTCAGATTCATGTTCAAAATATAACATGCAAATTTAATTAAGTTGTTCCTCGATCATAAACTGACATTTGTAGACAGACAGACAGAAGTGAACCAATTGCTTAACCCCGCTGTCTGCTTTGTGTGCGTGGGGTAATAACGGTGTTATATTTGCTACTCTCCAATCCTCTGTTGGCAATCGCACGTCTTTTGCTTTCACAAGGCAATTGATCCGAGCCACGATACTTTTCGCCGCTGGTTCTGTATTAATCCCTGCGACTCGGTGTTTAGTTATGACTCCGAAGAGAAAGGCAACATTTTCGGGATCGTGTCCTCATGAAAAGTGCAGTGGACAATCCTGAACTATTTCACCTGGTAATTCAAGGTTTCAGTGGCTACATCATCCATTATTATAATTAATGATCTGATCCGCAATGGCGAGTTTAGGTTTCGTGCTCGGGGTCATTTCACCGCATTTTGTGCTTGTCCGTTCGATATTTACATTGATTTGTATTGGAAACATTTTGTGTATTTACATTGTTGTTGTAAAAATCCATCACAAAGATTCCAAAATCTTCAGCTTTTCTTTAGAATCAGTTAGTGACAGGAGTGAGGCTTTTTCATCAAGTTGCTCGATATTCCCAAATTTTCCCGTGAAGAAAGTAAACTTATGATTTATCTGTTATCTCTGCATAAATTAACCGTTTTTTTAATTTTGATGACGAGGCCTGAGGCCTTTTCCTCACGTAGTTTGATATTCCCAACTTTTCCTGTGGAGAAAGTAAATTGATGGTCGGACACTGCGCGCTCTGGATAGCTTAATTGGTTTTTCCTCGACGACAACGCTGACTTAAATATGGCTTCGTGGTATATTTCACAATATGAGAACATCTTAACCTTAAGTGAAACCTCCCCCCCCCTAAATAATTTCTGGATCCACCCCTGTGCTAACACCACGCTTATCTGCTCTGCCCCCCCCCCCCTCCATCAATACTCCTCGATGCATATTATTTGGCCCTGGACTTTTACCATCCCTTAATTTTTTGAGCTGTTTCTTCACTTCCTCGACTCCGACTTGGATATTCTCTATATTCTTTCTAAATACTCGTCCACAACTTGGATATTTTCTCTGAATACTTGGATATTCACACTCAACCTATCCACCGAATCCGTCCACACCTTTTTAAAATATCGTGCTATGTTGTTGCGGGGCTGGGTATCGGCGACGAGCACGACCACTAGATGGAGCAGTAGAGTCGGCTACACCGATCACCCGGAATTTATTGGTCGTCACCCCCGATAACTCCGGAGCCGACGGGTCCCTTATCGGACCGAAGTTCACCAATAGGTCAACCACGTGGGGTGGGGTCGATTGCCAATTTCAATTTTCCCTAAATAACCACGTCGTCCAAACTACCGGAGAAATTCACCCTCGACGGCACTCGTACGGAATGAGCCGCTGGCGTACTCGAACCGTGTGCGACCTGAGCGGATGGTCACCGAGCTTCCGTCGGTCCAAATGTCCCTTTACAGCGGCAACAGCCTGGCTAATTCTCCAACACGCACCGTGTTAAACCAATAGAAGAAACACCAAAACGAACTGATATATTGAACAGATGGGTTTATTTATAATGGGGCAGGGGGCACGCAAGAAGCAGAGTTATCCAGATAATAAGAGGCACCTATGTACAGCAAGGCACTTATATAATTTATTACTTACTAGATTGGCGCCACAAACACACACACGCACACACACCCAAAATAATGGTGGCCACAGCCTTTATTGAGGCCTCCAGCTCAGAGGGAAGGCGAGCTGAAGACCAGAGTCTGCCTTGGACCTGTCCACCTCGTGTGGTCTTCGCGCTGATTCCAACCCAGACACCAGCGAGCCGCGAGCAGCCTCCCGAGCTCCACTCGGCGCTCGTGCCGACAACCAAACCACTCCTCGGTATCTTTAGAGAGACGGCGTGCACCCCTTTGTGGTTCTGTTGGTGGCAGGATCTCTCAACCTCAAGCTCTTGGTGTTGTCGGCAGGGACGCGGCGCGCAACCCTTGTGGCTCTGGTTGGGGATGGTGTCTCTCAAGCTCTCTTCTCCTCTTCTCCTCTTCTCCTCCCTGAGGCTGAATCGCGCCGCACCCTTATTCACCCTGTCTCCGGGGGGGGGGGGGGAATGCCTCCGCCCTGCCCGCTCTCCCTTAAGGCCCAGTCACACCTTGACGTTTTAGCCAGCTGATGCCAATTTTTGAAAAATTTGTCTAAAACGCTGGCACACATCGAATACGTTATGGGTAAGTTTTGGAAACATTGAGAGCACGCTGAAAAACACTGCCATACGTCGTAGTACGCTGGCTTTCATCGTTGTACTTTGCGGTTGTCCTCAAATTTTAGCATGCTTGAAATTTTACGACTTATGCCTGCGTATGATTCACAAGTTCCACTACGCTGGCCATAAGTTGTAGGCACGTTACGCGATCGTTGACACACGTCGACACACGTTACTTGTAAGGTACTCATAAGTCGAAACACGTCAAGGTAATGGTTAGTGTCAGTGTTCCAGACTCCCTGGTTTTTTTTTTTTTGTTTTCTTCGGTATGACGGTGATGTTGACACTTCGATTTCTAGTGCGGTTATGATTTAATTCATTGAGCGGCAGCCTATTAATTATATTATATTATAACCGCACTAGAAATCGAAGTGTCAACATCACCATCATACCGAAGAAAAAAAAAACCAGGGAGTCTGGAACACTGACGCTAACCATTACCTCGACGTGTTTCGACTTATGAGTAACTTACAAGTAACGTGTGTCGACGTGTGCCAACGATCGCATATCGTGCGTACAACTTATTCCCATCGCATGCGGAACGTGTGAGGCATACAGCAAGTACGTCGTAAAATTTTTAACACGTTTAAAATTTCAAGACGTACTCCACTTACTACGACGTATGATAGCGTACCTTAGCGTTCTATTCACGTATACCAAACTTACCCATACCGTATTCGACGTGCGCCAGCATTTTAGACGCATTTTTCAGAGGTTGGCATACGCTGGCAAGATCGCCACGGTGTGACTGCGATGTTGACACTTCCATTTCTCCGGCGGTTATGATATGAATCATTGAGCGGCAGCCTTTTCATGGGCTACGCCATGTGATCGTCGGCGATACGTGCAGCGCGCTATGCATAAGTTAGACTGTCGTTGGGCATAGGCTGTGAATGCCGACAACAGGTTCAGCATTCGTTGGTATAAGTTATCTATAAGACAACGAAACGTTCTGTGTCCATTACTAATATGTTATGCATATGACCAACTCGTTATGAATACGTCCGAATCTTTAAAAAGTACATCAAAAGTTCAGCGTAAGCCAGCGTTTTACATACATTTTGATACGTTGCCATTGCTGGCTAAAACGTTAACGTGTGACTGGCCTTTACTGGACGGTTTTGGCACGCAGAACTGCTTGTCGCCCTGTCATTGGCCAAAACGAGCGGCAAGTCCATTGATTGGCCCGGGGGGACGTGGTGACGTCACGCGTACCCCTTTCCTCCTGTTGCGGGATCTGATTGGCTGAGCGGCGGTCACCCCACCCATAGCATGCTGATTGGTCAAGGGCCGCCATGAGGCTCCTCCTTGAACTCCGCCCACCAAATAGGCAGAGGAATATTATTCTGCATGGGCTCCGCCCACGTACGTGCTGACACGCACGTAGGCGATGGTATTCGCCAGAGCGAGGTGAGGGTGATGCTGCCGTTGTCGTAGTTGTGAGGGGTGTAAAGAATAAAAGAAAACCCTGACTATCAAAGTAACTCACAGCGCAGGTACATTTATTCACCCATTAAACGAGGGACGGGGACCCTAACTATAAAGATATACTTACCGATATAACTGTTCTATAGGACCTGTATGTTGAGTGCTCAAGGCTTCCAGATTCGCAAGAATATATAGTTTTTGTCCCTCTCTCTCAATGCTGCAGAATCACTTTTAAAAATTCTCGGATCTGGATCCGGATCTTCACCAAAATTGAAACAATTCTTCCTTTTCACACACCCAAGCTGTCCATGATGTTTCATCCGAACCCATCCATCAACTTTTTCAGATATCGTGCTATATATCGTTTTTGTCCCTATCTCTCAATGGTGAAGAATCACTTGAAAATCACTTGAGTATCGGGATCCGGATCCAGATCTTCACCAAAATCGAATCAATTCATCCTTATCGCACACCAAATATGTCCACCAAGGTTTGTCCAAATCCGTTCATAACTTTTTGAGATATCCTGCTCACAGACAGACAGACAAACAGTAGGGGAAACATAACGCCCCTCCACCTTCGGCGATGGAGGTAATCATTTTGTAAAAATTATTTCAACCAGAATAAAATCTAAGTAAATTATATCAGTTATTGAATATTGTGGGAATCATGTGAAAAGGAATCAGGTTATCATTGCTCATCTGATTATTTCTGGGAGGTTCTGTTCTGTTTAACTTGTTGGAGGGAACCTATATTCAGAACTCTGTAACGTTTTACCTAATCAGTAATCACTCATCCAGTTGTCCAACATGCATTTTCTGAAAGCCAAGAAACAGACCCTTCATTTGGTACCAGTCGACCTTTTCTAACAGAGGGGTGCAACGAAAATCATTGTTCGGGCCTATCTGAAGATTGGCCTCAATGCAAAAGGACTATGCAGACCATGTGTGCCATGTCTTCATATACTCTTTCTCAAGAGACTTGGCAACATAGGCTTGCAAAAGACTCACTGTATCAATTACACAATTCCATTGCCTGGATTGAGACAGTTCACAAACAAGGAGTGATCAGCAAGTCTATGTCCTGTCATTTAAAAAGTAAACTACCAAATTTCAGGAAGTTAATTTTTGTACATTAGTTTTCATCATTTCAAATATTTTTTTGAATGAACAAATATAATAAGGGTAATTGTTCTGTTAAAAGCTCTAAAATCGGGAGGCAAATTTGGATTGCCATAATGGTCAGCACATATCTTGCAGGAATCCCAGAATTTCTTGCCATTCAGAGTTCAAGATGACTGCTCACGTGAGACATACAAACTACCTGGTGAATTTGTTTATAGTGCAGAAGTTGATACCCAGACGGCAATTACACTCTATGGTGGCAGGCGACATAACCTAGTGTCAAAGTACACCAGACTACTTTCTACTCGCCGTTTAGGCAGAAAGATAGAATTTGTTGAGGGTGCTGGAGATTACTCACCTCTTCTTCGTGAAAGACTCTGTGGGATCTTAACCACCAATAATCTATGCTGGCAGAGGAGTCCTCCAACTTAACGTCTTTCTGATGGACAGCACACACATCAATGCCTCGCCCTGCATGGGAAACCCCAGGAGAAAACTGCTACATCAAGATTTAAAACCAGGCGAGACAGCTCAAAGGTGAGTGTGCATACCTCAAAGCTAGCTTACCTATATGTAAATGTGTGTATTTATTTATTTATATATTAGCAAATACAACCCGTCACTTCACTGACAGGGGGTATTAAGGAGGGTGTTGAGAGAGGAATAGAGGAGAGAGGAGGGAGGGGAAGCTCAGAAGGGGGGAAGAGTGAGGAAGGGGGGGAGGTGGGGAGAGCTATGCCTCACCAAACGTTGCTATACTGTGGGAGGGATGTGAGGAGGGGAGAGAGAGAGAAGGAAGAGAATGACAAAAAAAAACGAGAGAAAGGTAAGGGGTGGAGGTGGGGTTAGTAAAGAGAATGATATGTTCTGCTTAATGACCAAAAAAAACACAAAAACAAACTTGTGTCAGAACAGCTGTACACACAACGACACAACAGAGTTTATCATGTAATCCGCTCGCACATCTGCAAAAATTTTGATTTCCCAGTTCCAGAAAATGTGTGGGAAAATGAAGCATAAGTAATCACTGAAAACATGGACGTACCTTCCGCTCACGTACGAACTAATGATCCCATCGAGCGTGAACCGAAAACAAAGCGTTGTGACCACATATCATACTTAGGTACAAAAAAACGAGAAGAAGGTGTTGCTTATTGAGGTGTTAATAGCAGTGATTTTGGACTAAACGATGCAGAAATCAAGAAAATGAGCAAACACCAAGATCTCAAGAATGAAGTGAGAAGATCCTGGAAGATGAAGAATGCCAAAGTTGTACTAGTGATAACTGAATCTACAGGAATGATGACAAAGAACCTCAGAGATATTAAACAGAGGCAGTACCCCTGGGTGCTCACCTGGCAGTGGCTGGATAAGATAACCAGGCAACCACTGGTAGGCATGGATGACCCACAGAATATATACTGAAACGCAAAAAAAACTTTCCACTTGTTTGAAATGTAATAAAATTGTAACAGTTCAAAATAAAACAAACCAACAATTGCTAATTGAAACATTGGCATTTTATTTATGACATGTCAAGTTTTTTTTTTTATTTTTTTTTTTTTGTATACCTTGGTCGAGGCTCGTATGAGAGCTAACACACAACTCACAGCAAGGAGGCATGAGACAAGAGGGGCGGGAGTGGAAGGGACAAAACAGTGGGGAACAGACACATTAGGTGAACTGTGGAAGGGAGAGGGATGGGGATGAGACGAGGAACATGGCGAAGAGAAGATGGACATTTCAGGGACTTTCAGGAAGGAAAGCAGGGGAAATTGAAGGAAGTGGGCTTGGGTGGATTATCGGGGGGTAGAAAAGATCGAGGATTTGGATGGGGGAAGATAAGAGGTGGTGGTGAACAGCTGTTTTGAAGGCTGGAGGGAAGAATGGGAAAGAATAGAGTGAGGAAGTTTATTCCAAAGGCGGGAAAAAAAGAGGAATGAAAGAGTGAAGGTGAGCAGTGATTCGTGATTTTGGTAGTTTTACCAGAAGGGGGTTGTTGGCGGACCTTGAGCGCCCTGTGGAAATGTGGTGGGGACAAATCGCAGAGAGAACAGGGGGGGGCAAGGCTGGAGAGGAGTCGGTAGAAGACAGAAAGACCACCGACCAACCTGCGGTGATTGAGTGAGAGGCCCAAAGACTCAGCTTCATTGCGGGAGATGCCGATGATCTTAAATGCCCTGGTTTCGACAGCGTGAAGCCGAGAAAGGTGGGAGGCAGGAGCACCAGCCCAGAGGGGAGAGCAGTACTCCATCAGGCTACGGACAAAAGCTTTGTAAGTGGTCAGGAGCTCAAGAGGACCGAGGAAGGACTTTGCACGACGGAGGATTCCCAGTCGGCGACTGGCTTTGGAGGAGAGGTTGGAAATTTGACTTTCCCAGGAAAGGTCATGGCAGATAGTGAGACCCAGAAGCTTGAAAGAAAAGACTTCTTCCAGAGGATTGTTGAGAAAGTGGATGGGGGGGTTTTGTAAACGGTCCTTTCGAAGAGACATAGTGAGAATGTGAGATTTGTCTGGATTGAAATACATGTTCCACGTGTTGGACCAGTTTGTGATTTTATCCAGATCTGCAGTGAGCGAAGAAGCTGCTGCTTGCCGGTCTGAGGGATGACAGATGGTACGGCAGAGGGTGGAGTCGTCGGCAAAGAGAAATAGAGGATTTTCCAGAGAGTCCGAGATATCATTGATGAAAACCAGAAAAAGAACAGGGCCCAGAACGCGACCTTGAGGAACTCCAGCCTGCACAGGAAGAGGGGATGAAAGAACTCCATTTAGGGCCACACGTTGACTGCGACAGGAGAGGAAGTCTGCGAGCCATGAGTGGAGATGGCCTTGAATACCATGGGAAGAGAGTTTGGTGAGTAGGGCAGGGTGCCAGACTGTGTCAAAAGCACGTGATATGTCCAGGGATACGGCTCGGATTTCCTGTCTGGCATTGAGGACCTCCATCCATTGATGGGAGAGCAAAAGCACCATATCCAGGGTAGAGTGACCTGGTCTGAAACCAAATTGATGATTGGAAATCAAGCCATTGGAGAAGAGGAAGGATTTCATATCTGAGGCGATGATGGATTCCATCACCTTGCTGATGATTGGGAGAAGGCTGATTGGTCTGTAGTTATAGGGATCTGTTTTTGCACCTTTTTTATGCAGGGCAGTGATGTTAGCAGATTTCCAAGCAGATGGCAGATGACCTTGGGAAAATGAGAGGGTGAATAGAACAGAGAGAGGGTGAGCAAGAGCAGAAGAGCAGGCTTTGAGGACACGTGGGCTGATGCCGTCTGGACCGGTTGCAGAATCTGACTCGAGGTTTGAAAGCAAGCTCTCCACCTTGTCAGGAGAAAAGGATACAGAGTCCAGGGACAGTTGGGTGCGACTGGGTAAAGTGGGTAGAGATAGTGATGGGTTTAGGACACAAGATATAGCTGCAAACACCGAGTTTAGACATTCAGCTTTATCACGTGTGGAATCAGCAGTGCGGCCATTTGAGGTAAGGGAGGGGATGGAGGGGGAACATACACCAGAAACAGATTTGATTAAACGCCACCAGGATTTTGAGGAGGGAGAGAGGTTTGAGAGTTCAGACTTGAGATGAGAAAGATGTTGTTTTCTGGCTCTCCTGAGGGTAGATACACACTTGTTCCGAGCTTTGTGGAAAGAACTGAGATTGCCCTCAGTTGGGTTTGCTTTCCATGAGGCAAAGGCAAGTTGTTTCAGGACAACTGCCTCGCCACAAGCTTCAGTAAACCAAGGGCAGGAGGAAGGGTAAGACAACTGAACACGAGAGGGGATAAATCTGTGCATGAGGGAGAGCAAGTTTCTTTGAAAGAATTCCCAGGATGAGTTGATGTTTGAGAAAGTAGTGATAGGAGACCAGTCTGTAAGTTTGATGGCTGCTCGGAGACCCTGCCAGTCGGCTTGAGTGAAATGCCAGACTCGACGGCGGTGAGGTGGTTCTCTGATAACAGCCAGAGAGATGTCCACTTTAATAAGGACGTGGTCAGAAGAACCAATTGGAGCGAAGGAAGAGCAGCAGATATTGTCAGGGAAATTTGTCAAAATCAGATCCAGAAGAGATGGAGTACCATTGGTTGAGATCCGGGTCGGGAAGTTGACCGATTGAGTCAGTCCCAATGAGTTGCAGAAAGCTTTTGCTGATGTCCCATGGCAGGTGAGAGAGGTACCCACACCGAGCCAACTGGCGTGATGACAATTGAAGTCACCACAGAAGAGGAAGAGAGAGTTTGGATGAGAAGATAGAAGATGGTCCATGTTTTTGGATAGTGAGGTGTAGATGGAGTCATCACTGTTCGGTGGACGGTACAGTACACATATAAACATGAGGTGGGAGTGGAGGGGAAGCCGAAGCCAGAGGTATTCCTGGGGGTGTGGGGGAGTGAGAGCAGTGCATGGAGAGTGAGGAATAGAGTCTTTGATGAAGAGAGCAACACCTCCACCAGGACGAGGCTCAGGTCTGTCATACCGTAAGAGGGAGTAGCCAGGGAGAGATACTTGGGAGTCAGACACGTCTTGGGAGAGGAAAGTTTCTGTTAGGCAGATAATGTCTGGTTTGTCAGTGGCAACTTGTATGGAAAGATCTGAAAGGTTTGAGCGAAGGCCCCGGATATTTGAGGTCCACACTTTTAATGAAGAGGAAGGGGAGGAGGCTTTGGGTGCAGGAGGTGGAGGGGGAGGGTAGGACAAGGGACGAGGGGGGCAGGTAAGGAGGGTTACTGAAGGAGTGTGGGGTATTGCAGAACAGCGAGGGGAGGGGGCCGAATGAGGAGGAGAAAAGGCTCTGTGTTGCTGGGGGAGAGGGGGGACAAGAGACAAGGAAGAAGGCAGTTGAGGATTTGAGGAGGTGGAGTGAAGAGATGGAGGTGAGAGGGCAGTGGAGGGAGGCAGGTTGGTGGATGAGAGGGGGGGGCAACTTTGAGAAGGAAGAGTGAGGGGGATGAAAGGTGGGAGAAAGGTGAGGGGGGATTTTTGAGAGAGGTGAGAGGGAGGCTTGGAGGGAGAAGAGTGGGATGGTTGCTTTGAGAGAGAGAGTGAGGGGTGAGGGGGGTGAGTTGGCACTGAAGTTGGAAAAAAAGAATGGTTGATGGAAAGCGAGCATCCATGGCAAACTGTGGTTTTTAAAAGTTTTAGGTCAAAGATGCGATTTAACACAATTCTTGATGGGTGCAATGAAGGCGAATTCAGAGCATGGAGAGAAGAAGCGCTGTAATCGTTGGATTTTTTAGGCAAGGAATGAAGGAGAGGTCGAAATGAAAGCAGTCTGTTGAAATAGCAGAAGAGTAGTGCATTGTGAAACAGTAAAGAGTACCACATGTGTGAGAGAGGAAGATGAAGCATTATAAGATCGTTTTTGTAGTTAAAAATAATGTATGAGAGAGTTCAACAGATTAGGTCATGGAAGTGTAAAAAAAAAATAAAAAAAATCGAGGAAGAAGACGAGGAGGAGGTTAGGAGGAAGAAGAAGAAGCAGAATCGGGAGAAGGTGAGCGTGTTGTTGTTGTTGGGTATATATATATATATATATATATATATATATATATATATATATATATATATATATATTTGTTAATATTAATATATGAGAGACTTAAAACTTATATATAATATATAATATTAATATATAAGTTTTTGACCAAGATACACCATCTCATTAGTTTGTTCTACAGTACAGAACAGCACAGGGTGCAATGTCAGTCCCCTTTTAATAGCGTGTGTGGCCACCATTGTTTTGGATACAGGCAGTGCATCGTCGGCCCATACTGCCTACCAGTCTTTGGATGGATTGCTGCTGGATTCTGTCCCACTCAGTCCTCAATGTCTGAAGCCATCTGACTTAGGACCATCTGCCTGTCCTGCCTTGCAGTGGTGACTCTTGGCCTCCCTAATCGAGGTCTGTCATCTGCAGAGTTGTGGAGGGTGTCTCTGTCCACCAGGGCCGATATCGTCTGGTGTGAACAGCCAAGGCGACGTGCCACCTCACGGTAGCTCAATCCGCCTTGCAGTATGCCCAAGGCACACTGCCGTTGATCCCTTGACAATCGTGGCATGTTGATTGAAATGCCCATTTTGCACTGGCCTTTTTAAAGCCAATATCAAGACATCATGTGCAGCTCATTAAAATCCTCCCGTACCCCTTGGCTAATCACTGACAGTCAAAACGGCTGTTCAACAGCTGTGCTATGAAGTGACCATTGAAGGTTCAAGTGACCATCCGTGACCGTTTTGTCTGACAGTGACGACACTATTGTCTACAAATAAGTTCACACATTTACTACACGCAGTGTTATTGTTGATATTTGAACGTTTAAAAGGTGGTAAGTTTCTTTTGTGTTTCAGTATACAATTGAGAAGAAAGGAAATACCTGTGGATTTATTTTAATGCCATGAACAAACCTTGGTACATCACTGGTGATAGAGGTTGTGGTCAAGTTTCATAGAAATTGTGTGTGTGGCTTCAGAAAAGAAAGCAAATACATATTTTGGGGGACAACTCTCCCCAGTAGTAAAACCCCTTCGACCCCAATTTTTTTTTAATGTCGTGAGCAAACTTTGGTACATCATGGGTGGTGAAGATGGTGGTCCAGTTTTATCGGAATTGCGTGTACTTTCTGAGAAGAAAGCAAATGTATTTTTTGGGGGGTAAACCCCCTCTCCCCATAGGCCCTCCAAGACGCCAATTTTTTTAATGTCATGAACAAACTTCAGTACATCATGGATGGTGAAGATGGTGGTAAAGTTTCATTGGAATTGTAGGTGTAGTTTTGGAGAAGAAAGCAAACACATATTTGGGGGCGCAACCCCCCTTAAATCCCCTAAGACCAGATTTTTCTAATGTCATGAACAAACTTTGGTACGTCATGGGTGATGAAGGTTGTAATGAAGTTTCATAAGAATTGTGTGTATCGTTTAAGAAGAAAGCATCAGACCCTTTTTTTAAATGCCATCATGGGTGATGAAGATTGTGGTCAAATTTCATTGAAATTGAATGTGTAATTTTTAGAAGAAGTTTCAAGTATTTGTGGATGGACGGATGGACGGATGACGCGCCATGTCGCCATCCCATAAGGTCCCCGGAACTACTTGACAGGTGAGCTAAAAAAAAACATCCCTGGGAATATCAGAAGAAACAAACTACATTTGGAAGCTGTCCAGGTCAGCGATGATCCTGAAGAGAACTCTCAGTACAAAACTTTGAGAACAGAAAACTTCACAGCTTGGTCCATGAATCGTGACCCATTAACAAAATGAAGGTGGATGCTTTGAGCCCACCCTGGGAGGACTCCATTCCACATTCTGAAACCCACATATGTAGATACCAATCAACAACAACACACACACACACACACACACACACACACACACACACACACACACACACACACACACACACACACACACAAACACACCAAGAGGCTGATGGAGGAACTTGTACATCACACACTGGAGAGGACATTTGTGGATGTCAATGTACTTTTACATGCAATACCAACATTAAACTTTCTACTTCCTTAGAAAGTATTGTTCCATTTGTGGGGGGTGGGGTGGGGATAGAAATGTATAGAATAGCATGGGTTAGATATTCCCATAGACCAGATAGAAATGTATAGAATAACATGGGTTAGATATGCCCATAGACCAGATAGAAATGTATAGAATAACG
This sequence comes from Eptatretus burgeri, assembly GCF_056783735.1. NCBI lineage: Eukaryota > Metazoa > Chordata > Myxini > Myxiniformes > Myxinidae > Eptatretus > Eptatretus burgeri. The sequence continues at coordinate 30,527,962 of NC_140966.1, read as the reverse complement.
TGTTAGATATTCCCATAGACCAGATAGAAATGTATAGAATAACATGTGTTAGATATTCCCATAGACCAGATAGAAATGTATAGAATAGCATGTGTTAGATATTCCCATAGACCAGATAGAAATGTGTAGAATAACATGGGTTAGATATTCCCATAGACCAGATAGAAATGTGTAGAATAACATGGGTGAGATATTCCCATAGACCAGATAGAAATGTGTAGAATAACATGGGTTAGATATTCCCATAGACCAGATAGAAATGTATAGAATAACATGGGTTAGATATTCCCATTGACCAGATAGAAATGTATAGAATAGCATGGGTTAGATATTCCCATAGACCAGATAGAAATGTATAGAATAACATGGGTTAGATATTCCCATAGACCAGATAGAAATGTGTAGAATAACATGGGTGAGATATTCCCATAGACCAGATAGAAATGTGTAGAATAACATGGGTTAGATATTCCCATAGACCAGATAGAAATGTATAGAATAACATGGGTTAGATATTCCCATAGACCAGATAGAAATGTATAGAATAACATGGGTTAGATATTCCCATTGACCAGATAGAAATGCATAGAATAGCATGGGTTAGATATTCCCATAGACCAGATAGTAATGTATTATATAGAATAGCATGGGTTAGATATTCCCATAGACCAGATAGAAATGTATAGAATAACATGTGTTAGATATTCCCATTGACCAGATAGAAATGTATAGAATAACATGGGTTAGATATTCCCATTGACCAGATAGAAATGTGTAGAATAACATGGGTGAGATATTCCCATAGACCAGATAGAAATGTGTAGAATAACATGGGTGAGATATTCCCATAGACCAGATAGAAATGTGTAGAATAACATGGGTTAGATATTCCCATAGACCAGATAGAAATGTATAGAATAGCATGGGTTAGATATTCCCATTGACCAGATAGAAATGTAGAGAATAGCATGGGTTAGATATTCCCATTGACCAGATAGAAATGTATAGAATAGCATGGGTTAGATATTCCCATAGACCAGATAGAAATGTATAGAATAGCATGGGTTAGATATTCCCATAGACCAGATAGAAATGTATAGAATAGCATGGGTTAGATATTCAAATAGACCAGATAGAAATGTATAGAATAGCATGGGTTAGATATTCCCATAGACCAGATAGAAATGTATAGAATAGCATGGGTTAGATATTCCCATAGACCAGATAGAAATGTATAGAATAGCATGGGTTAGATATTCCCATAGACCAGATAGAAATGTATAGAATTGCATGGGTTAGATATTCCCATAGACCAGATAGAAATGTGTAGAATAACATGGGTTAGATATTCCCATAGACCAGATAGAAATATATAGAATAACGTGTTAGATATTCCCATAGACCAGATAGAAATGTATAGAATAACGTGTTAGATATTCCCATAGACCAGATAGAAATGTATAGAATAACATGGGTTAGATATTCCCATAGACCAGATAGAAATGTATAGAATAGCATGGGTTAGATATTCCCATAGACCAGATAGAAATGGAAAGAATAGCATGGGTTAGATATTCCCATAGACCAGATAGAAATGTATAGAATAGCATGGGTTAGATATTCCCATAGACCAGATAGAAATGTATAGAATAACATGTGTTATATATTCCCATTGACCAGATAGAAATGTATAGAATAGCATGGGTTAGATATTCCCATAGACCAGATAGAAATGTATAGAATTGCATGGGTGAGATATTCCCATAGACCAGATATAAATGTGTAGAATAACATGGGTTAGATATTCCCATAGACCAGATAGAAATGTATAGAATAACGTGTTAGATATTCCCATAGACCAGATAGAAATGTATAGAATAACATGGGTTAGATATTCCCATTGACCAGATAGAAATGTATAGAATAACATGTGTTATATATTCCCATTGACCAGATAGAAATGTATAGAATAGCATGGGTTAGATATTCCCATAGACCAGATAGAAATGTATAGAATAGCATGGGTTAGATATTCCCATAGACCAGATAGAAATGTATAGAATAGCATGGGTTAGATATTCCCATAGACCAGATAGAAATGTATTATATAGAATAGCATGGGTTAGATATTCCCATAGACCAAGATAGAAATGTATAGAATAACATGTGTTAGATATTCCCTATAGACCAGATAGAAATATATAGAATAACATGGGTTAGATATTCCAATAGACCAGATAGAAATGTGTAGAATAACATGGGTGAGATATTCCCATAGACCAGATAGAAATGTGAATAATAACATGGGTTAGATATTCCCATAGACCAGATAGAAATATATAGAATAACATGGGTTAGATATTCCCATTGACCAGATAGAAATGTATAGAATAGCATGGGTTAGATATTCACATAGACCAGATAGAAATGTATAGAATAGCATGGGTTAGATATTCCCATAGAACCAGATAGAAATGTATAGAATAGCATGGGTTAGATATTCCCTATAGACCAGATAGAAATGTATTATATAAGAATAGCATGGGTTAGATATTCCCATAGACCAGATAGAAATGTATAGAATAACATGTGTGTAGATATTCCCATAGACCAGATAGAAAATGTATAGGAATAAACATGGGTTAGATATTCCCATAGACCAGATAGAAATGTGTAGAATAACATGGGTGGAGATATTCCCATAGACCAGATAGAAATGTGTAGAATAACATGGGTTAGGAAATATTCCCAAATAGACCAGATAGAAATGTATAAGAATAGCATGGGTTATGATATTCCCATAGACCAGATAGAAATGTATAGAATAGACAATGGGTTAGATATTCCCATAAGACCAGATAGAAATGTGTAGAATAGCATGGGTTAGAATATTCCCATAGACCAGATAGAAATGGTATAGAATTGCATGGGTTAGATATTCCCATAGACCAGATAGAAATGTATAGAATAACATGGGTTAGATATTCCCATTGACCAGATAGAAATGTATAGAATAGCATGGGGTTAGATATTCCCATAGACCAGATAGAAATGTATTATATAGAATAGCATGGAGTTAGATATCTCCATAGACCAGATAGAAATGTATAGAATAGCATGGGTTAGATATTTCCCATAGACCAAGATAGAAATGTATAGAATAACATGGGTTAGATATTCCAATAGACCAGATAGAAATGTGTAGAATAACATGGGTGAGATATTCCCATAGACCAGATAGAAATGTGAATAGAATAACATGGGTTAGATATTCCCATATAGACCAGATAGAAATGTAGAATAACATGGGTTAGATATTCCCATTGACCAGATAGAAAATGTATAGAATAGCCATGGATTAGATATTCCCATAGACCAGATAGAAAGGTAGAATAGCATGGGTTAGATATTCCTACATAGACCAGATAGAAATGTATAGAATAGCATGGGTGAGATATTCCATAGACAGATAGAAATGTATTATATAGAATAGCATGGGTTAGATATTCCCATAGACCAGATAGAAATGTATAGAATAAGGCATGTGTTAGATAATTCCCATAGACCAGATAGAAATGTAAAATAGAGAATAACATGGGTATAATAGATATTCCCTATAGACCAGATAGAAATGTGTAGAATAACAGCATGGGTTAGATATTCCCTATAGACCAAGATAGAAATGTGTAGAATAGTATGGGTTAGATATTCAGAATAGACCGAATGAAATGTATAGAATAGCATGGGTTAGATATTCCCATAGACCACGAATAGAAATGTATTATATAGAATAACATGGGTTAGATATTCCATAGACCAGATAAAGAAATATATAGAATAACATGGGTTAGATATTCCCATAGACCAGATAGAAATGTGTAGAATAACATGGGTGAGATATTCCCACTAGACCAGATAGAAATGTGAATAGAATAACATGTGTTAGATGTTATTGACCAGATAGAAATGTATAGAATAGCATGGGTTAGATATTCCCATAGACCAGATAGAAATGTATAGAATAGCATGGGTTAGATATGTTCCCATCGAACCATTGTGATAGAAATGTATAGAATAGCATGGGTTAGATATTCCCATAGACCAGATAGAAATGTATAGAATAGCATGGGTTAGATATTTCCCATAGACCAGATAGAAATGTATAGAATAACATGGGTTAGATATCTCCCATAGACCAGATAGAAATGTATAGAATAACATGGGTTAAGATATTCCCATAGACCAGATAGAAATGTGTAGAATAACATGGGTTAGATATTCCCCATAGACTAGATAGAAATAGTAATAGAATAACATGGGTTAGATATTTCCTATTGACCAGATAGAACATGGGTTAGATATTCCCATGGGCCAGATAGAAATATAGAATAACATGGGTTAGATATTCCCATAGACCAGATAGAAATGTATAGAATAGCATGGGTTAGATATCTCCCATAGACCAGATAGAAATGTATTATATAGAATAGCATGGGTTAGATATTCCATACAGACCAGATAGAAATGGTAGAATAGCATGGGTTAGATATTCCCATAGACCAGATAGAAATGTATTATATAGAATAGCATGGGTTAGATATTCCCATAGACCAAGATAGAAATGTGTAGAATAACTATGGGTATTAGATATTCCCATATTGACCAGATAGGAAATATAGAGAATAACATGGGTTAGATATTCCCATATGAACCAGATAGAAATGTGTAGGAATAGCATGGGTGAGATATTCCCATAGACCAGATAGAAATGCTGAATAGAATAACATGTGTTAGATATTCCCATAGACCAGATAGGAAATGTATAGAATAACATGGGTTAGATATTCCCATAGACCAGATAGAAGTATAGAATAGAATAACATGGGTTAGATATTCCCATAGACCAGATAGAAATGTATAGAATAATACAATGGGTTAGACTATTCCCATAGACCAGATAGAAATGTATCTAGACATGGGTTAGATATTCCCATAGACCAGATAGAAATGTATAGAATAACGTGTTAGATATTCCCATAGACCAGATAGAAATGTATAGAATAACATGGGTTAGATATTCCCATTGACCAGATAGAAATGTATAGAATAGCATGGTTAGATATTCCCATAGACCAGATAGAAATGAATAGAATAGCATGGGTTAGATATTCCCATAGACCAGATAGAAATGTATAGAATAGCATGGAGTTAGATATTTCCCATAGACCAGATAGAAATGTATAGAATAGCATGGGTTAGATATTCCCATAGACCAGATAGAAATGTATAGAATAGCATGGGTTAGATATTCCCATAGACCAGATAGAAATGTATTAGAATAGCATGGGTTAGATATTCCCGCATAGACCAGATAGAAATGTATAGAATAACATGGGTTAGATATTTCCCATAGACCAGATAGAAATATAGAATAACATGGGTTAGATATTCCCAATTAGACCAGATAGAAAATGTAGAATAAATATGGGTTAAGAGATATTCCCATAGACCAGATAGAAATGTAGTATATAGAATAACATGGGGTTAGATATTCCCATAGACCAGATAGAAATGTATAGAATAACATGTGTTACATATTCCCATAGACCAGATGAAATGTATAGAATAACATGGGTTAGATATTCCCATAGACCAGATAGAAATGTGTAGAATAACATGGGTGAGATATTCCCATAGACCAGATAGAAATGTGTAGAATAACATGGGTTAGATATTCCATAGACCAGATAGAAATATATAGGAATAACATGGGTTAGATATTCCCATTGACCAGATAGAAATGTATAGAATAGCATGGGTTAGATATTCCCATAGACCAGATAGAAATGTATAGAATAGCATGGGTTAGATATTCCCATAGACCAGATAGAAATGTATAGAATAGCATGGGTTAGATATTCCCATAGACCAGATAGAAATGTATAGAATAACATGTGTTATATATTCCCATTGACCAGATAGAAATGTATAGAATAGCATGGGTTAGATATTCCCATAGACCAGATAGAAATGTATAGAATAGCATGGGTTAGATATTCCCATAGACCAGATAGAAATGTATAGAATTGCATGGGTGAGATATTCCCATAGACCAGATATAAATGTGTAGAATAACATGGGTTAGATATTCCCATAGACCAGATAGAAATGTATAGAATAACATGGGTTAGATATTCCCATAGACCAGATAGAAATGTGTAGAATAACATGGGTGAGATATTCCCATAGACCAGATAGAAATGTGTAGAATAACATGGGTGAGATATTCCCATAGACCAGATAGAAATGTGTAGAATAACATGGGTTAGATATTCCCATAGACCAGATAGAAATATATAGAATAACATGGGTTAGATATTCCCATAGACCAGATAGAAATGTATAGAATAGCATGGGTTAGATATTCCCATAGACCAGATAGAAATGTATTATATAGAATAGCATGGGTTAGATATTCCCATAGACCAGATAGAAATGTATAGAATAACATGTGTTAGATATTCCCATAGACCAGATAGAAATATATAGAATAACATGGGTTAGATATTCCCATAGACCAGATAGAAATGTGTAGAATAACATGGGTGAGATATTCCCATAGACCAGATAGAAATGTGAATAATAACATGGGTTAGATATTCCCATAGACCAGATAGAAATATATAGAATAACATGGGTTAGATATTCCCATTGACCAGATAGAAATGTATAGAATAGCATGGGTTAGATATTCCCATAGACCAGATAGAAATGTATAGAATAGCATGGGTTAGATATTCCCATAGACCAGATAGAAATGTATAGAATAGCATGGGTTAGATATTCCCATAGACCAGATAGAAATGTATAGAATAACATGTGTTAGATATTCCCATAGACCAGATAGAAATGTATAGAATAACATGGGTTAGATATTCCCATAGACCAGATAGAAATGTGTAGAATAACATGGGTGAGATATTCCCATAGACCAGATAGAAATGTGTAGAATAACATGGGTTAGATATTCCCATAGACCAGATAGAAATGTATAGAATAGCATGGGTTAGATATTCCCATAGACCAGATAGAAATGTATAGAATAGCATGGGTTAGATATTCCCATAGACCAGATAGAAATGTATAGAATAGCATGGGTTAGATATTCCCATAGACCAGATAAAAATGTATAGAATTGCATGGGTTAGATATTCCCATTGACCAGATAGAAATGTATAGAATAGCATGGGTTAGATATTCCCATAGACCAGATAGAAATGTATTATATAGAATAGCATGGGTTAGATATTCCCATAGACCAGATAGAAATGTATAGAATAACATGTGTTAGATATTCCCATAGACCAGATAGAAATATATAGAATAACATGGGTTAGATATTCCAATAGACCAGATAGAAATGTGTAGAATAACATGGGTGAGATATTCCCATAGACCAGATAGAAATGTGAATAATAACATGGGTTAGATATTCCCATAGACCAGATAGAAATATATAGAATAACATGGGTTAGATATTCCCATTGACCAGATAGAAATGTATAGAATAGCATGGGTTAGATATTCCCATAGACCAGATAGAAATGTATAGAATAGCATGGGTTAGATATTCCCATAGACCAGATAGAAATGTATAGAATAGCATGGGTGAGATATTCCCATAGACCAGATAGAAATGTATTATATAGAATAGCATGGGTTAGATATTCCCATAGACCAGATAGAAATGTATAGAATAACATGTGTTAGATATTCCCATAGACCAGATAGAAATGTTTCGAATAACATGGGTTAGATATTCCCATAGACCAGATAGAAATGTGTAGAATAACATGGGTGAGATATTCCCATAGACCAGATAGAAATGTGTAGAATAGTATGGGTTAGATATTCAAATAGACCAGATAGAAATGTATAGAATAGCATGGGTTAGATATTCCCATAGACCAGATAGAAATGTATAGAATAGCATGTGTTAGATATTCCCATAGACCAGATAGAAATGTATAGAATAGCATGGGTTAGATATTCCCATAGACCAGATAGAAATGTATAGAATAGCATGGGTTAGATATTCCCATAGACCAGATAGAAATGTATAGAATAACATGTGTTATATATTCCCATTGACCAGATAGAAATGTATAGAATAGCATGGGTTAGATATTCCCATAGACCAGATAGAAATGTATAGAATAGCATGGGTTAGATATTCCCATAGACCAGATAGAAATGTATAGAATAGCATGGGTTAGATATTCCCATAGACCAGATAGAAATGTATAGAATTGCATGGGTGAGATATTCCCATAGACCAGATAGAAATGTGTAGAATAACATGGGTTAGATATTCCCATAGACCAGATAGAAATGTATAGAATAACATGGGTTAGATATTCCCATAGACCAGATAGAAATGTGTAGAATAACATGGGTGAGATATTCCCATAGACCAGATAGAAATGTGTAGAATAACATGGGTTAGATATTCCCATAGACCAGATAGAAATATATAGAATAACATGGGTTAGATATTCCCATAGACCAGATAGAAATGTATAGAATAACATGGGTGAGATATTCCCATAGACCAGATAGAAATGTGTAGAATAACATGGGTGAGATATTCCCATAGACCAGATAGAAATGTGTAGAATAACATGGGTTAGATATTCCCATAGACCAGATAGAAATATATAGAATAACATGGGTTAGATATTCCCATAGACCAGATAGAAATGTATAGAATAGCATGGGTTAGATATTCCCATAGACCAGATAGAAATGTATTATATAGAATAGCATGGGTTAGATATTCCCATAGACCAGATAGAAATGTATAGAATAGCATGGGTTAGATATTCCCATAGACCAGATAGAAATGTATTATATAGAATAGCATGGGTTAGATATTCCCATAGACCAGATAGAAATGTATTATATAGAATAACATGTGTTAGATATTCCCATAGACCAGATAGAAATATATAGAATAACATGGGTTAGATATTCCCATAGACCAGATAGAAATGTGTAGAATAACATGGGTGAGATATTCCCATAGACCAGATAGAAATGTGAATAATAACATGGGTTAGATATTCCCATAGACCAGATAGAAATATATAGAATAACATGGGTTAGATATTCCCATTGACCAGATAGAAATGTATAGAATAGCATGGGTTAGATATTCCCATAGACCAGATAGAAATGTATAGAATAGCATGGGTTAGATATTCCCATAGACCAGATAGAAATGTATAGAATAGCATGGGTTAGATATTCCCATAGACCAGATAGAAATGTATAGAATAACATGTGTTACATATTCCCATAGACCAGATAGAAATGTATAGAATAACATGGGTTAGATATTCCCATAGACCAGATAGAAATGTGTAGAATAACATGGGTGAGATATTCCCATAGACCAGATAGAAATGTGTAGAATAACATGGGTTAGATATTCCCATAGACCAGATAGAAATATATAGAATAACATGGGTTAGATATTCCCATTGACCAGATAGAAATGTATAGAATAGCATGGGTTAGATATTCCCATAGACCAGATAGAAATGTATAGAATAGCATGGGTTAGATATTCCCATAGACCAGATAGAAATGTATAGAATAGCATGGGTTAGATATTCCCATAGACCAGATAGAAATGTATAGAATAGCATGGGTTAGATATTCCCATAGACCAGATAGAAATGTATAGAATTGCATGGGTTAGATATTCCCATAGACCAGATAGAAATGTGTAGAATAACATGGGTTAGATATTCCCATTGACCAGATAGAAATGTATAGAATAGCATGGGTTAGATATTCCCATAGACCAGATAGAAATGTATTATATAGAATAGCATGGGTTAGATATTCCCATAGACCAGATAGAAATGTATAGAATAACATGTGTTAGATATTCCCATAGACCAGATAGAAATATATAGAATAACATGGGTTAGATATTCCAATAGACCAGATAGAAATGTGTAGAATAACATGGGTGAGATATTCCCATAGACCAGATAGAAATGTGAATAATAACATGGGTTAGATATTCCCATAGACCAGATAGAAATATATAGAATAACATGGGTTAGATATTCCCATTGACCAGATAGAAATGTATAGAATAGCATGGGTTAGATATTCCCATAGACCAGATAGAAATGTATAGAATAGCATGGGTTAGATATTCCCATAGACCAGATAGAAATGTATAGAATAGCATGGGTTAGATATTCCCATAGACCAGATAGAAATGTATTATATAGAATAGCATGGGTTAGATATTCCCATAGACCAGATAGAAATGTATAGAATAACATGTGTTAGATATTCCCATAGACCAGATAGAAATGTATAGAATAACATGGGTTAGATATTCCCATAGACCAGATAGAAATGTGTAGAATAACATGGGTGAGATATTCCCATAGACCAGATAGAAATATATAGAATAGCATGGGTTAGATATTCCCATTGACCAGATAGAAATGTATAGAATAGCATGGGTTAGATATTCCCATAGACCAGATAGAAATGTATAGAATAGCATGGGTTAGATATTCCCATAGACCAGATAGAAATGTATAGAATAGCATGGGTTAGATATTCCCATAGACCAGATAGAAATGTATAGAATAGCATGGGTTAGATATTCCCATAGACCAGATAGAAATGTATAGAATTGCATGGGTTAGATATTCCCATAGACCAGATAGAAATGTGTAGAATAACATGGGTTAGATATTCCCATTGACCAGATAGAAATGTATAGAATAGCATGGGTTAGATATTCCCATAGACCAGATAGAAATGTATTATATAGAATAGCATGGGTTAGATATTCCCATAGACCAGATAGAAATGTATAGAATAACATGTGTTAGATATTCCCATAGACCAGATAGAAATATATAGAATAACATGGGTTAGATATTCCCATAGACCAGATAGAAATGTGTAGAATAACATGGGTGAGATATTCCCATAGACCAGATAGAAATGTGTAGAATAACATGGGTTAGATATTCCCATAGACCAGATAGAAATATATAGAATAACATGGGTTAGATATTCCCATTGACCAGATAGAAATGTATAGAATAGCATGGGTTAGATATTCCCATAGACCAGATAGAAATGTATAGAATAGCATGGGTTAGATATTCCCATAGACCAGATAGAAATGTATAGAATAGCATGGGTTAGATATTCCCATAGACCAGATAGAAATGTATAGAATAGCATGGGTTAGATATTCCCATAGACCAGATAGAAATGTATAGAATTGCATGGGTTAGATCTTCCCATAGACCAGATAGAAATGTGTAGAATAACATGGGTTAGATATTCCCATTGACCAGATAGAAATGTATAGAATAGCATGGGTTAGATATTCCCATAGACCAGATAGAAATGTATTATATAGAATAGCATGGGTTAGATATTCCCATAGACCAGATAGAAATGTATAGAATAACATGTGTTAGATATTCCCATAGACCAGATAGAAATATATAGAATAACATGGGTTAGATATTCCAATAGACCAGATAGAAATGTGTAGAATAACATGGGTGAGATATTCCCATAGACCAGATAGAAATGTGAATAATAACATGGGTTAGATATTCCCATAGACCAGATAGAAATATATAGAATAACATGGGTTAGATATTCCCATTGACCAGATAGAAATGTATAGAATAGCATGGGTTAGATATTCCCATAGACCAGATAGAAATGTATAGAATAGCATGGGTTAGATATTCCCATAGACCAGATAGAAATGTATCGAATAACATGGGTTAGATATTCCCATAGACCAGATAGAAATGTGTAGAATAACATGGGTTAGATATTCCCATAGACCAGATAGAAATGTATAGAATAACATGGGTTAGATATTCCCATAGACCAGATAGAAATGTGTAGAATAACATGTGTTAGATATTCCCATAGACCAGATAGAAATGTATAGAATAGCATGGGTTAGATATTCCCATAGACCAGATAGAAATGTATTATATAGAATAGCATGGGTTAGATATTCCCATAGACCAGATAGAAATGTATAGAATAACATGTGTTAGATATTCCCATAGACCAGATAGAAATATATAGAATAACATGGGTTAGATATTCCAATAGACCAGATAGAAATGTGTAGAATAACATGGGTGAGATATTCCCATAGACCAGATAGAAATGTATAGAATAGCATGGGTTAGATATTCCCATAGACCAGATAGAAATGTATAGAATAGCATGGGTTAGATATTCCCATAGACCAGATAGAAATGTATAGAATAGCATGGGTTAGATATTCCCATAGACCAGATAGAAATGTATTATATAGAATAGCATGGGTTAGATATTCCCATAGACCAGATAGAAATGTATAGAATAACATGTGTTAGATATTCCCATAGACCAGATAGAAATGTATAGAATAACATGGGTTAGATATTCCCATAGACCAGATAGAAATGTGTAGAATAACATGGGTGAGATATTCCCATAGACCAGATAGAAATGTGTAGAATAACATGGGTTAGATATTCCCATAGACCAGATAGAAATATATAGAATAGCATGGGTTAGATATTCCCATTGACCAGATAGAAATGTATAGAATAGCATGGGTTAGATATTCCCATAGACCAGATAGAAATGTATAGAATAGCATGGGTTAGATATTCCCATAGACCAGATAGAAATGTATAGAATAGCATGGGTTAGATATTCCCATAGACCAGATAGAAATGTATAGAATAGCATGGGTTAGATATTCCCATAGACCAGATAGAAATGTATAGAATTGCATGGGTTAGATATTCCCATAGACCAGATAGAAATGTGTAGAATAACATGGGTTAGATATTCCCATTGACCAGATAGAAATGTATAGAATAGCATGGGTTAGATATTCCCATAGACCAGATAGAAATGTATTATATAGAATAGCATGGGTTAGATATTCCCATAGACCAGATAGAAATGTATAGAATAACATGTGTTAGATATTCCCATAGACCAGATAGAAATATATAGAATAACATGGGTTAGATATTCCAATAGACCAGATAGAAATGTGTAGAATAACATGGGTGAGATATTCCCATAGACCAGATAGAAATGTATAGAATAGCATGGGTTAGATATTCCCATAGACCAGATAGAAATGTATAGAATAGCATGGGTTAGATATTCCCATAGACCAGATAGAAATGTATAGAATAGCATGGGTTAGATATTCCCATAGACCAGATAGAAATGTATTATATAGAATAGCATGGGTTAGATATTCCCATAGACCAGATAGAAATGTATAGAATAACATGTGTTAGATATTCCCATAGACCAGATAGAAATGTATAGAATAACATGGGTTAGATATTCCCATAGACCAGATAGAAATGTGTAGAATAACATGGGTGAGATATTCCCATAGACCAGATAGAAATGTGTAGAATAACATGGGTTAGATATTCCCATAGACCAGATAGAAATGTATCGAATAACATGGGTTAGATATTCCCATTGACCAGATAGAAATGTATAGAATAGCATGGGTTAGATATTCCCATAGACCAGATAGAAATGTATAGAATAGCATGGGTTAGATATTCCCATAGACCAGATAGAAATGTATAGAATAGCATGGGTTAGATATTCCCATAGACCAGATAGAAATGTATAGAATAGCATGGGTTAGATATTCCCATAGACCAGATAGAAATGTATAGAATTGCATGGGTTAGATATTCCCATAGACCAGATAGAAATGTGTAGAATAACATGGGTTAGATATTCCCATAGACCAGATAGAAATATATAGAATAACATGGGTTAGATATTCCCATTGACCAGATAGAAATGTATAGAATAGCATGGGTTAGATATTCCCATAGACCAGATAGAAATGTATAGAATAGCATGGGTTAGATATTCCCATAGACCAGATAGAAATGTATAGAATAGCATGGGTTAGATATTCCCAAAGACCAGATAGAAATGTGTAGAATAACATGTGTTAGATATTCCCATAGACCAGATAGAAATGTATAGAATAACATGGGTTAGATATTCCCATAGACCAGATAGAAATGTATAGAATAACATGGGTTAGATATTCCCATAGACCAGATAGAAATGTATAGAAAAACATGGGTTAGATATTCCCATAGACCAGATAGAAATGTATAGAATAGTATGGGTTAGATATTCCCATAGACCAGATAGAAATGTATAGAATAACATGGGTTAGATATTCCCATAGACCAGATAGAAATGTATAGAATAACATGTGTTAGATATTCCCATAGACCAGACAGAAATGTAAAGAATAACATGGGTTCGATATTTCCATAGACCAGATAGAAATGTATAGAATAGTATGGGTTATATCTTCCCATAGACCAGATAGAAATGTATAGAATAATATGGGTTAGATATTCCCATAGACCAGATAGAAATGTATAGAATAGCATGGGTTAGATATTCCCATAGACCAGATAGAAATGTATAGAATAGCATGGGTTATATCTTCCCATAGACCAGATATAAATGTATCGAATAACATGGGTTAGATATTCCCATAGACCAGATAGAAATGTATTGAATAGTATGGGTTAGATATTTCCGTCGACCAGATAGAAATGTATCGAATAACATGGGTTAGATATTCCCATAGACCAGATAGAAATGTATTGAATAGTATGGGTTAGATATTCCCATCGACCAGATAGAAATGTGTAGAATAGCATGGGTTATATCTTCCCATAGACCAGATATAAATGTATAGAATAGCATGGGTTAGATATTCCCATAGACCAGATAGAAATGTATAGAATAGCATGGGTTATATCTTCCCATAGACCAGATAGAAATGTATAGAATAATATGGGTTAGATATTCCCATAGACCAGATAGAAATGTATAGAATAGCATGGGTTAGATATTCCCATAGACCAGATAGAAATGTATAGAATAGCATGGGTTATATCTTCCCATAGACCAGATATAAATGTATAGAATAACATGGGTTAGATATTCCCATAGACCAGATAGAAATGTATTGAATAGTATGGGTTAGATATTCCCGTCGACCAGATAGAAATGTATCGAATAACATGGGTTAGATATTCCCATAGACCAGATAGAAATGTATTGAATAGTATGGGTTAGATATTCCCATAGACCAGATAGAAATGTATTGAATAGCATGGGTTATATCTTCCCATAGACCAGATATAAATGTATAGAATAGCATGGGTTAGATATTCCCATAGACCAGATAGAAATGTATAGAATAGCATGGGTTATATCTTCCCATAGACCAGATATAAATGTATAGAATAACATGGGTTAGATATTCCCATAGACCAGATAGAAATGTATTGAATAGTATGGGTTATATATTCCCGTCGACCAGATAGAAATGTATCGAATAACATGGGTTAGATATTCCCGTCGACCAGATAGAAATGTATAGAATAACATGGGTTAGATATTCCCATGGACCAGATAGAAATGTATTGAATAGTATGGGTTATATATTCCCGTCGACCAGATAGAAATGTATCGAATAGCATGGGTTATATCTTCCCATAGACCAGATAGAAATGTATAGAATAACATGGGTTAGATGTTCCCATAGACCAGATAGAAATGTATTGAATAGTATGGGTTAGATATTCCCGTCGACCAGATAGAAATGTGTAGAATAACATGCGTTAGATATTCCCATAGACCAGATAGAAATGTATAGAATAATATGGGTTAGATATTCCCATAGACCAGATAGAAATGTATAGAATAGCATGGGTTAGATATTCCCATAGACCAGATAGAAATGTATAGAATAGCATGGGTTATATCTTCCCATAGACCAGATATAAATGTATAGAATAACATGGGTTAGATATTCCCATAGACCAGATAGAAATGTATTGAATAGTATGGGTTAGATATTCCCGTCGACCAGATAGAAATGTATAGAATAACATGGGTTATATCTTCCCATAGACCAGATAGAAATGTATAGAATAACATGGGTTATATCTTCCCATAGACCAGATAGAAATGTATTGAATCGTATGGGTTATATCTTCCCATAGACCAGATAGAAATGTATTGAATAGCATGGTCCGTGTATCCATGTATGAGTAGTTAGCCCATCTTAATGTAATAAGTAGAGAAATGTTAGCGGGGGGGGGGGCAGAAAAGCCCGGTTTTAATAATGGGGTTATATGCAGCTGTGTTTGGAAACACGAGGCCGGAAATTTAAAATTAAAATTTACATGGCAATGCATTTTTGAGCAGCCTTGGTGAGAGTTGATCCCTGAGCTGCAGGATTTGTACCTAGTAGGGTTAATGGAGTCAGTCTCATGGGAAATTGCCCCCCTCGGAGATTGGGTTGGCCCAGGCAGCTAGGGATCTGCACTCGCAGAATTTGGACGTGGGGTTCGAGCACGGGTGCTGCAGCATGACCCGGGCCCCACGGGGAGTCTGGTGGAGTGTGGTATCCCTTGTCAGGGTGCCGTCTGAGCGAATGTCTCGGACCGGTGGGGTCGCCGGACATTGGAGGGGGTTGAAACCTCTGGGGGTCTGAGGTGGTTCCATCTGGGCATCTGCCATGGTGCACCATGACGATCACTAGGGGGAAGTGTTGTGGGCCATGCCTTGGTGGTGGGCGTCACCACTGAGGGCCAGTAAGGGCCTGATGAGGTGACCTCCCAGACCTGCAGCCTGACAGCCTCTCACTGAGGCTCTGGGACAGCCAGCATGTGGTGACCTACTATACTGTGCTGGCCTATGGACGTGGGTCGATCCGCAAGAAACAGGTATGAATACAGCCCATCGGACACCATGGAAGCATCTGTGGAACACAATGGAGTGTTTGGGAAGGCCCGGAGAGGCCTGTATATTCCATGGATGGTCCCCAAGAATGGCTGCAGCAGGCACTGCTGGTATTGAACGTGCTCCCCGGTGGTGATTGGATTTGTGTGAAATTTACCTTTCCCCATTGTCATGACTCGCCATGCTTTGCTATTGTGGGTATGCAAGTGAGTTGGGGGAATTTGTATGGGTGACAGGCAAGAGTGGCCATGAGAGCTAAGCATGTGGATTTGGCGGAAAGGGTTAAAATCTGATGTGTGTTGTAAATTAATAATTATGTATTGTTTGAGTGTGTTCATGATTATTGTGTACGCAGGCCATAGCAGGTTATGTGCATCACAGTGCGTATTGCAGGTGGTGAAGAATTGTATGGCAGCAGGGGAGTGACATTTGGGGTTTTGTGGGTGGGGAACGTGTGTGTGTCTGCAGGTACAGATAAGGCTCTGGAGGAGTGGTGACTGCTACCCCTCCCGAGGTAACTTGCCCCTGGCAGCCAGAGGTGTCTGGAATTTGGGCAACCTGTTGGAGGAGGTTCTGGTTTGGGCAACCAATGGGTAGGAGACCCTTGGTGACCTGAGGGGAGGCCAAGAGTGCCAGAAACCAGGAGAGCCTGTTGTGGAGACCCTCCCCAGCGGGACATACAGCAAAGGAGGTCGTCCTGCTTGTCTGCCTTTGTCCTGTGCTTGTTCATCACCTGGAGCCTGTTCGTCATCCTGCTCATCAGCTCTCTCTTCACCTACTCATCCCCACGACCACTAAAGCTGAGTCCCCGAGTGTTGTCCCGTTCCTGTCAGTGATTGAGTCCGGAGTGAGGTGCCTTAGTTTCTTTAGGTTCATTTTTATTTTCGTTGAATACAATTATTTATTAATTAAGCCTGGTGTTGGCACAGTGGTTAGGGCAGTGGCTTGGGACCCAAAAGGTCCTGAGTTAAAGCGCCGTTGGGACACTGAATTAATATATGTATATATATATATATATATATATATATATATATATATATATATATATATATATATATATATATATATATATATATATATATTATATATACATATATTAGGAAGGTATATATATATATATATATATATATATTATATATACATATTGTTGCGGATTCGCGCCTGCCGGCGTGCGAGCGGCCACGTAACTCGAATCGCGGCACGTCGCCCACCGGACGGACAATCCCGTCGTGACCCTCTCGGACTAACGCCGGGAACTAGTCACGGGTGGGCCTTTCGGCCTCACCACGATCGTGCCAATCGGCCCCCCGCGTGGGATAGGGTTGCTCGCCAAATTCGACCTACCTAAGTACCCACACGGAGGGTAGACCGGGCGATCGCACCTCGCCGCAGGTCGACTTCGGACACGGGCCACTTTAAGCGACCCGTTCCGTACTATCGGGATAACCGAGCAGTGTTATCGTCAACCTCGACGGTTCGATTAATTATTGGGCGTATTTAGCCCACGACCAACCCTTTACGTGAAGTAAGATGGAGATTCAATAAAAGAAAAGACGAAGCGAAACGGGAAAAACAGTTCAACATAAAGCACATTTATTCCGCGGCAAACGGAAAGCACACATATACAATTATGCACCAAAAGCAAATGCAACAAAAGAAAAACACACTGCAGATCTACTACCGACGACCGAGCACACGTCAACACTTATACAGTTTTACTTCACAGACGGCGCCGACAACACATATACTCAAAGCAAAAGAAAAAGGAAGGGGCCACGCTCAACGACAAGGGGGCGGATGGGCCTGGGGCCGAGACCGCGTCGAGCCTACCCGTCTGGTGATGAGCCGCAAAATGGCGGCGGCGCCCTGACTCCGTGGGCCTCGCTGGCACTGCCTGGAATGGGGTGGGAACGGGGCCCCCTTCTCACACTATCTCAGCGCGGGGGGAAACAGGAGGGGGTTGTTGATGCTCGGGGGAATGAGGATATCTCGCTGGCTTGGGTCCCGCGACGAGCGACTCCACCGCGACCTCGGTCGCGTTACCGGCCTCCCCTCTCCGCAGCTCCCCGACTCTGACACGAGCGCAGACCTCCACAAAGATCCTTGGCTTCTCCAGCCTCCCCGGACCCCGACAGACACTCTCTCGACTGCCTTCGCCGCCGCCACAACTCTCCAACTCTCCCACTCTCCACTCTTCTCAACTCCGTCCAACTGCTTCGATTTGCTCCGCGCTCGGCGATTTATAGTGCGACAGGAGAAATCATATGCAGATTTTTGGATCAGGAATCGCTCGGGGGCGGAGCCACGCTCCCCATTGGACAGAGGAAAAGTGGGCGTGAATGATTCTTGATCCGCGAATCTGCATATAGCGATTATACTCTGACGCACCTGGAGGCGGGACCAAATCGCCCCACGCTCGCTGATAGGACGGAACAGAAGTGGGCGTGAATCGTTCTTGATCCGATTTCTCGGAAAGGCTAGTGTTTTTGCACCCGCTGCTCGGTGCGTGCCCTGTACGAGTCCAGGATCGGTGCCCACAAGCGGCGCGGGAATGGCGGTGATGCGATGGTTGCGAGAGCGAGATGTGACGGCAAGGGTCGCGGCTGTTGTTGTGAAGCGGCGTTGCGGTTGGTGGTTGTTGTGTGATGGCTGTTGAGACGTGGTTGGTGGTGGTTGTGGTGGTAGTAATGGCGGTTGGTCCAAAATAAAGATAGTAAAAGAAAAACGGCTATCTAAAAGGGTCGCAGCCCGAATGAATAACATTTATTCCCTCTAAACAACGGGTTTGGGCCTAACTACACATATACTTACAGAGATATCTCACCTATGGGACCTGAATGGTGGTTTGCGAATTTCGTCAACCACAACAATATATTAGGAAGGTATATATCTTCTTCTTCTTCTTCTTTCGGCTGCTCCCGTTAAGGGTCGCCACAGCGGATCATCCGTATGATCCGCATAGTGATTTGGCACATGTTTTACGCCGGATGCCCTTCCTGACGCAACCCTGGTCGCCTCTTACGACCCAGGGATATGGTACACCTATTTTAATCGGGGTATACACAGGCCCAGTATACTGGTACTCATTTCGCCGACCTCGGAAGGATGACAGGCTGACTCAACCCCCTGGTGTATTAATTCAGTGGCCCAACGGGGCTTGAACTCAGGACCTTTTGGATCCCAAGCCGCTGCCCTAACCACTGCGCCAACACCAGGCTCAGGAAGGTATATATATATATATATATATATATATATATATATATATATATATATATATATATATATATATATATATATATATATATATATATATATATATATATATATATATATATATATATATATATATATATATACACACACCAAGTCGAAAACACCAGGGGGTTGACTCAACCTGCCATCCTTCCGAGGTCGGCGAAATGAGTACCAGTTGTACTGGGCCCGGTGTATGCCCCGGTTAGAATAGGTGTACCATTTCCCTGTGTGTCGTAAGAGGCGACCAGGGTTGCGTCAGGAAGGGCATCCGGCGTAAAAACCTATGCCAAATCATGATGCGGACAACAAAACGAATTTCCATACCGGATCGGTCGAGGCCCGGGTTACCAACGACCGCCACCGGTACCGTGGTCAGCAGGGTACCAGTGGAAATTGTGCTACTGCTGGGCGAAGGAGGAGAAGGAGACGGGGAAGGTGAGTCTGGAGGCAGTGGGAGAGGGGGAAGGGTAGAAGTGTGCAGGTGAGAGTTGGAACTCTGAATGTTGGGACGATGACTGGCAAAGGGCGAGAGTTGGCTGATATGATGGAGAGAAGAAAGGTGGACATACTGTTTGTACAAGAGACCAAGTGGATGGGGAGCAAGGCTCGGAGCATTGGAGGTAGTTTCGAACTGTTCTACCATGGTGTGGATGGGAGGAGAAATGGTGTCGGGGTAATCCTGAAGGAAGATTATGTCAAGAGGGTCTTGGAGGTGAGGAGAGTGTCTGACCGAGTGATGAGTGTGAAGTTGTAAATTGAAGGGGTGATGATGAATGTCATCAGTGCATATGCCCCACATATGGGGTGTGAGATGGAGTATAAAGAAGATTTCTGGAGTGAGTTAGATGAAGTGGTGGAGAGTGTATCCAAGGATGAAAGAGTGGTGATTGGAGCAGATTTCAATGGGCATGTTGGGGAAGGGAATAAAGAGGATGAGGAGGTGATGGGTAGGTACGGTCTCAACAAGAGATATGTGGAAGGGCAAATGGTGGTAGAGTTTGCAAAAAGAATGGAAATGGTAAATGCGTATTTCAAGAAGAAGGAGGAACACAGGGTGACATACAAGAGTGGAGGAAAGTGCACACAGGTGGATTACATCTGAAGCAGGAGATGCAACCTGAAAGAGATTAGTGACTGTAAGGTGGTGGCAGGGGAGAGTGGAGCTCGACAGCATCGATTGGTGGTCTGTAGGATGACTTTTGAGGTGAGGTTGAGGAAGAGAGTGAGGGCTGAACCAAGGACCAGATGGTGGAAGCTGAAGGAGGAAGACTGTTGCATGAAATTTAGGGAGGA
>NC_140966.1:30489009-30501509 GCF_056783735.1 Eptatretus burgeri | reverse complement strand
TACGCCTCTGTGCACATTTGCGATCGGGACGAAATTCCGTTCAATTTGCCAAATTCAGAACTAAGGTACTGCTAAACTGCAGGTTCCTGTTCTGATTCATGCTCTACAATATTCAAAATATATAATTCAATTGGAATTAAGAAGTTCCTCGACCACAGACTCACGTCTGTAGACAGACAGACAGACAGACAGAGTGAACAAATTGCTTAAAACCCATTTTTTGCTTTGTGCGTGCAGGGTAATAATACCTGACAAGCCGGTAGGCGACATGGGTGGTCGCTACATAATTGCATACTAGTCATACAGTTTTTGACAGATCGGGCTGAAAATTTTTGACAAAGGTTGATTATCGTGCGCATAAATGCCTGGAAGCCGATTTTTGATTTTCGAAAAAATATGTTTTTTAGGATTTTTCAAAAATTTCAAAGTCCCGTTGCTAGGCAACGGTGGTGTCCCGAGCAACGGTTCTCAAAAACATCTATCTATAATTCCAGCAATCTCTGTGTGTCTGTCTGTCTGTCTGCGACCGCCGTTTCTCGACGACCGCCGGTCCAATCGGATTGAAACTGCCAGGAATATTGCCGGGGACCCGCGGATGTGCCTTTTCGAGGTTTGATGTTGATTGGACGAGCGGTTCCCAAGTTACGGCCATTTATCTGTCGACCAATGACAAGACACGGTGCTATGACGTCATAAATGACGTCACAATTAATGTTTATTTATTTATTTATTTATTTTCATGATTGACGGTCCGATCTGATTGAAACTTGCCAGGAATATTGCTGGGGATCCGCGGATGTGCCTTTTCGAGGGTTGATATTAATTGGACAAGCAGTTCCCAAGTTACGGCCATTTATCTGTCGACCAATATCTGCGAGAGAGGGGGATGGGAGAGGAGGGGATGAGAGTGGGGGCGAGAGAGGAGGGGGAGAGAGAAAGGGCGAGACTGGTGGGGATAGAGGGGGGAGAGAGAAAGGGCGAGACTAGGGGAGAAAGATGGGGGGCAAGAGAGGGGGTGAGAGACAGGTGCGAGAGAGGGGGATTGAGAGTGGGGGGGGCGAGAGAGGGGGGATGAGAGTGGGGGGCGAGAGAGGGCTGCACATACTGGCACTCACCTATGGGCCCGCCCCTACGGGCCCGTACTAGTACAATTAGATTCTGGTATTACCCTACCTGTCAAGTTTCATCAAAATTGGTTGACTCCTCTGGCCTCCAGAGCTGTCCATTACATACAAACATACAGACAGACGGAAAAAGTAAAAATAAGGGTACTCTAGCGACCACCCAATTACGAATAGGAAGGAAAACGAAATGAACAATGAATTTAAAATGTTATTTTTGAACTAGAAACTGTTGGATAACGACTTGTGTCTTATCTTCACCCCAGATCCCGAAGCCGCTAGACCTCAGACACTGCAAGAAAAACTCAAAAAAACTAACAAGGCCTAAAAATGTTGCTGTAAGTACAGCCTCATGGTCTTGTTGAGTCTTGACTGACCTTCATACAGTCTTTCTCCCCATTATGCTACAGCTTTGTGACGTTTCGTATATGTCGCACATCTTGCATGCAACATCATGTGCACATACAGTACATGTAAAGTGGTCGACAAGTTAATGTATATGTTCGCAAAAGTTTTGCTCTGGCTTTGCACGAGGTGCGTGCGTATAAAATTACGTTACGGTTGCCCTTCATAGCCGAAGATGGCTCTTGACATGTGACATACGAACACTTGGATGGGACTTTGTTTACAGTGTTGGAGCTGCTGTCCGTACAGCAACTGCGCTCCACGTCAGACATCAAGCAATCGGTGTAACACGGCACCATGGACGATCTGAGAAGCCGAGAGCCATTGCTGTCTGCAGTTTGTGGCATTTTATGAGTTCAGGATTTCGGAGACATTTATTTTTATGCCTTTTTTTTGTGTGAAGTATGTGCATCGTATAATGGTTAATACCTCATGTAGCAATTCTCATCTCGGTGCCATCTTGTTTTAATCAAATTGTTATTTTTCAGGATCTACAGGATAGTTCATAAATCATAATGGATTTTTAACAAGTGCCTAATACACAATTGGAAGGTGTGATTCAAACACTTGACAGCTTTCACAGAGTCAAGCTGGCAGAAATTTCCTGAATCTGCAGTGCATGCAGTTTCCAAGTCGAATCCACTCGAGGGGTGGTGCTGAGTGTCGACTCGCGCCATGATGTTTCTCTTTTAAGAAATCATGGTTGTTTTTGTGATTTGATCTACTCTAACAAGTATTTTTGGACGTGAACTAACTCTTCCTTTGAGGGGGATGTTCTATTGATCACTATTTAGTAAGTATGTTGGATGGCAAACACTAGAGTCTCGCCAAATGAACCACAGCGCGAATGTTAGTGCCGTCCATTTCTGCAAGGCATTTGACAATTTTAACCACACGATTGCGGTTGAGAAGGCGACGCAACTTGGCAGTGACCCGTGCAATTCTTGCTTACAATCTGTAGGTTCCTATCGCTGTGGTCTCGGACTGTTCAGTACAATGGATCTACTTCTGATTCATTTCAACTCTCCTGTGGAATACCGCAGGGTACGAAATAGTGATGATCGGTGATGCCACTACTGCATGCATCCAATGGTGGAAATACGTCGATGGTCTCGGTGTCGTTGAAATACTGCAGAGAGCTCAGAAGCGTCGCATGAAGTAGCATTTGGCTTTTTCGCTGAGTGGTGCAATAGCAGTGACATGACACCTACGGAGACATGCAGGGCAATCATGCGGATATCATTTCTTCACAGTTAACCCACCACCTCCTGTTCAGCTAATGATCGATGGTGTTTCCCTAGCAACTGTTTCATGTATGAAACTCCCCGGTGTCATAATTCAGGACGATGTCAAATGTAATCAGCAAGTTGAGCACAAGGTCAGTAATGCCTCCAGCTATCTGCGCATCTTATGCAAGATTAATAACAATGGTGGAAAGCCTGGTGCTGGCTTGAGATGTTAGGGTCCTATGGTTGAGTCCTTTTTTACCTGTTGAATTAACACCAGGTGGGGTTAACTCGAATTTATCCTTCTGAGGTCAGTGAAATGAGGACCAATGCATTGGTAATGGGGGCATTGCATCAGCGGCACAGCTGCAACTTTAGAGAAGAATGCTACTGCCAACCTTGTGCTACATACGAAAGAGGAGGAAGAATGGTGGGAATTTTTTATTATTATTATTAAAAAAAAAAAGAAGTGCATACTCAAGGTTCATAGAAGAGCTCAAACAGAATGGATCAGAACATAACAGAACAGGAACAGTAAAGAGAGAGGGGGCTTTGGGAGAAACACACAAGCAACAGGGTTGAAGGACAAAATAGGGGGAGTCTTGGACAAACATGGGATGTGTGGAGGAATGAGAGGTACATGAGGATGCATGACATGGATAAGATGGATACAGAAGCAAGCTCACAGGAAGGAAAAACTGGAAATTTGGAGGGAGGTGGGGTTGGGGGAGAAGGGGGGGTTGATGGAGGTAGAAAATATCAAGGTTTTGGATGGGCGATGATCTGACACGGTGGTGAACCGGTGTCAACGACTTGGAAGGAAGAATGAGTTTGAAGAGGATGTGGAACTTGATCTCGCAGGTGTGAAAAAGACAGAAACGAATGCGTCGAGGTGACCAGTGATACTGGACTTTGGAAGTTTTACCAGAAGGGGGTTAATGGTGGACTGCATGTGCCTTGCAGAAACCTCAGGGGAGGGAGCTGGGAGACAAAAGCATGCAAAGAGCAGAATGTGCAAGACTAGAAAGGAGGCAAAAGAAGACAGAGACCACAGATCTGCCTGTGATGGGAAAGCAATAGGTCCATAGACTCAGCTTCATCGCAGAATATTACAATAATCTTGAAGGCCTTGGTTTCCACAATGTCATGCTGATAAAGGTGTGAGGCAGGGGTACCAGCCCGGAGGGGAGTAGCGCTTCATCGAGCTGCGGATGAAGGCCTTGTGGATGATGATGTGCCAAGGAAGGACTTTGTTGAAGTTGAACACTTAGTCGTGATCTACAAGATGGACATTCACCGTATTAAGAAATTGTTGCACTTGTATGGAGTTTGGTTGTGATGACCTTCCAAGTTGGAGATATTGAGCAGGTTCAAAAGAGAGCACTCCAAAATGCTCGCTTTTCTGGATAACCTTTCCTGCGTTGACTTTGTACACACTTGATTGATTCCCTCATTAATCGCCGCATAGAAATCCTTAAATGCTTTGCCAAGCCTGTAATTGTTTCCAATCGCCATCGTCACCTTTTTTCCTCGACTCGAACAACACGTCTTGCGATCTACACGTCTGTGTCTTTATTGTCGGAATAACTTGACAATATGAAAAGCTGGAAGCACCAAATTTGCCACAGATCCTCATATTGCACATGCATCGGTCATAGCATGAGTAAAATAGTCCTTCACTAAATTTCCTTTTATTTTTCTCCTTGGGAGCTGAAAGTCGAACTCATCGGAGACGTTCACAAGATGAAGCTCAGTGCCAAATTTGGGGATTCTAGCTGTCCTCGTTGTCCGGATATTATACCGACAAATAGAGAAACACAGTTGGGATCATTGCAATACTCATGCACCTGTCTGAGTGATGAAAACATAAAATCTGATGGAAAATTAAATTTTTGTATTTTGTTTTTTTACATTGTCAAACATTCAGAGCATGGATAATAATGGAATGGACTCTACTCCTAAACAGGTGACGCAAGACTGCCGGAGGTAAACTTCCGAGGTTAAGCATAAACTAAGCAGCAAATCCATGGGTGTAGTGGTGTAGTTGGGATTTTATTCATTTGACTGTGCAGCTGTTTCAGCACACACCTATGGTTTTATGGGGATTTTTTGATTATGCTGGAGGATAAGACCACAGTTCAAAATATGCAGCGACTTGCTTTAAAAGGGACTACATGAATAAATAATGGGGGTGGGGCCACAAAAAGTGAATGTGACAATAAAAATAGCAGAGACAACCGAACGACATGTTTAACTGGACTAACAGTTTCACAGCAATTCTTAATGTGGTGATATTAACACAGGCAGACTCGGTTGGGAACACAGTACACACAGGAGAATTGACAAAGTGTAATCGTGTGCATGTGGTCTTCCCTGGGAAAGGCCGGGAGGCGCCAGCTGGTTTGGTGGGTCGACGGAGACTCCGGAGAGCAGGCACGGCCTCAGACTCCTCTCCTTGATTTGTCATGGCCTATGGGTCTCAGCAGCTCCGGCAAGGCTCTCCGCTTCTCCTCTGCACTGGCTGTGTGGCTCTCTGGCTGGCAAGATGTCCCAGGTTCTGTGTTTCTCCTCTTGGTGCATGGATTTTCCCCTGGTATGGGCACGGTCTGTGTCAAGGCTCTCCTTAGCTGTGTGTATGCTGAGTCTGTCTGTGGGTTCTGTGCCCTGTCGATCAGCATGATTTGCTCCCTTTTAAAGGTAGCATCTCTGACACCTTCACCCCCTTCCCTTCCCCCCCCCCCTCCTACTTGGGTGTCGTGCGTACGCTCTCACAGCACTGAGCCAGCACATGTGAAGGCCCCTTGTTAATGTCACAAAACCAAAATTGGGTGATTTAAGAAAAAAACACATGGAAGATGGGGAGAATAGACAAACACAAGGGTGAGGATGACAGGGAAACTAATGAGACATTCGATTCTGGTTAATGTTAATTGGATTTACAAACAAACATGCTAGCACTCATTATGGTATAACTGATGCATAATTAACCCTGCCATTTTCATCACAATATTTTGCTAAGATTCAAGCACACATTCTGGTTTGCTAATTTTTATTATCAGTTTTTATTTTTTTTTAATCTTTATTTTTATTTTTGTATTATTTTGTAGTATTATTTTGTTTTATGTCTAGTCACTAAAATGTGTTCACTAAATTGTAAAAGAAAATATTTCATGAGGAATGACAAGATAGTATTTATCACATGATGAGGAACAATTTGGAGCGTCTTCGTGGATGGTACCATCATACATGCTCCAAGCCATGCACAAACAAGACTCTCATCAGTCATCAGGCACCAAAAGTGCCGAAGGACATACTGCATAAAGAAGACTGATGATGAGTCTGGCCCCGTCCAAACGCTGTTGTCCTGGGAAAACACTAGCACTTGTTCAACCAGCAGTACGTCTCACTTGCACAATGGCAAGCAGAACAAAAGGGTGGTGCACATGAGACATTGATACAGCAACTGTTGCTGCATCACAAACTTACTTGATGCTTCATGATTGCTGGTTCGTTTCACCGTAGTTCCAGAAACTGCTTCTGATGGAGAAGTGAAAACTCTTAACGTGTCACATGAACATAATGTTTTATCAGTTGTGCAATATCTTATCTATTCAACAATTTCAGGAAGAAAAATGCCACTCAAACATGCTTTTTGTTTATTTATTTTTATATTCAGAAATATAGGTTCGGGATAAGCTAAACAACAGAGGGCAGTTGGTTCACAGACTGAGAGCGATTCAAGGAAGAGGACAAATACATCATTCATGATTGAGTGAGTACAGTAGCAGAAAGGAAAGGCATGGTGAGGGTGGGGGGGGGACAGTGAGAGTGAAAGAGAGCATGGGTGAGTATTGGAGAAAGCAGAAGGTGATGATTGTGCTGTGCAGTCCTTGGAGCTCCAAGGACTGCACAGCACTTTTGAAAGATTGAGAAAGGGCAGTGGGTGTTATGGTTAGAATTCACATGTTTGGAAAATGGCAGTGACATCATTGGGAACGGAAGTGATGGTTGGTTTTGTCAGTGCCAGTGAGGGAGGTGCTCAGAGAGACGGTGATGGTTTGTAAAAGCTGTGATTAAACCATTGGCGTTTACAAGCAGTAAATCTTGTCATTACTGCACACAACAGTGGGCACCAGAAACAGATACAGGGACATGTTTCTACAGACTAGAGAATAGAGTGAGAAGGGTATGGAGGCATGCATTCGGATTAGAATTTGGGAGAAAAAACAGGTCCGACATTCTGGAAGAATGTGTGTGATCTGTATGTACTGGGTAGGACGGAGGGACAAATGGACAGAAGTGAGGCAATGGAAAATTTAGAGTCCATCAACAAACCAATGGTGGACAAGAAGCAGATCTTTGAACTGGGCCTCCTCCTGTGATATTCAAAATGCACAGAAAGACTTTGACCTGATCACCTCCATTGGAGAAAGATGGGAAGTTGCTGTGCCAGCCCAGAGTGGCAACCCATACTTCATGATACTTTGGATGAAGGCCTTATCGATGGCTCAGAATGGACTTTGCTTTGGAGAGAACACCGAGACAATACCCTCCGTTTGAGGTCAGTTTGGTGATGTGGTCTGCCCAAGACATGTTATGACAGATTGTGAGACCTTGGAGCTCCAAGGACTGCACCTCTTGCACCAGTTTTCTGCACAAGTTGGCAGAGAAGACCAGATGGTTTGAAAGTCGATCCTTGTGGAGGAACAGAGTGAGACCATTAAGTATTAATGTGCTGAAAGATATGTTCCAGGTTGTTGACAATTTTTTGTTTTTTGTTTTTTGAGATTTGCTGAGATTGATGTTGCAGCAGTCTGCCTCACAAAAGTGTGGTGTACTGTTCTGTACAGGGTGGAGTCATTCACACAATTATGCATAAGATTATCCAGGGAAGAGGAGAGCTAGTTGATGTAGACTAACGATAAGGATGGTCCTAAAACACTGCCTTATAGGATACCAGCTTCAAGAGGGAGATCACAAGACAGAATGTCATAAAGAGCTGCCCCATGTTTGTGCTCGCAGCGAAAATCTGGTAGCTATTGAAGTACGGGCTTCTGAATACTATTAACAGACAGCTTAGTAAGTACGGCTGGGTGCCAGATTGTATTGAATGCTTGAACGATGTCCAAACAGATAGCATTGATGTATGCACTAAATCTCAAACGTGGGGTTCTGCCACAGTGCATGAATGTTGTGTGATCCTCATAGGGTTGGTCTGGCACGTCCTGACTTGGCACGTGACTGTGCCACATGGACTGGTTCATGCCATGGTTTTCAGAATGTTATTCGACAGCTGATATATTTTTGTCTTCCGGAATGTCGCTCTATCACTGACAGTGTAGCACTTCACTGAAACGAGTTCCTCATTTTCTCTGCTCAACATATTTGTCCATGGAGTTTCAAATGATCAGAGAGAGAGAGAGAGAGAGAGAGAGAGAGAGAGAGAGAGAGAGAGAGAGAGAGAGAGAGAGAGAGAGAGAGAGAGAGAGAGAGAGAGAGAGAGAGAGAGAGAGAGAGAGAGAGAGAGAGAGAGAGAGAGAGAGAGAGAGAGAGAGAGAGAGAGAGAGAGAGAGAGAGAGAGAGAGAGAGAGAGAGAGAGAGAGAGAGAGAGAGAGAGAGAGAGAGAGAGAGAGAGAGAGAGAGAGAGAGAGAGAGAGAGAGAGAGAGAGAGAGAGAGAGAGAGAGAGAGAGAGAGAGAGAGAGAGAGAGAGAGAGAGAGAGAGAGAGAGAGAGAGAGAGAGAGAGAGAGAGAGAGAGAGAGAGAGAGAGAGAGAGAGAGAGAGAGAGAGAGAGAGAGAGAGAGAGAGAGAGAGAGAGAGAGAGAGAGAGAGAGAGAGAGAGAGAGAGAGAGAGAGAGAGAGAGAGAGAGAGAGAGAGAGAGAGAGAGAGAGAGAGAGAGAGAGAGAGAGAGAGAGAGAGAGAGAGAGAGAGAGAGAGAGAGAGAGAGAGAGAGAGAGAGAGAGAGAGAGAGAGAGAGAGAGAGAGAGAGAGAGAGAGAGAGAGAGAGAGAGAGAGAGAGAGAGAGAGAGAGAGAGAGAGAGAGAGAGAGAGAGAGAGAGAGAGAGAGAGAGAGAGAGAGAGAGAGACAGACAGACACTAGAATCAGTCATAGTAGAAAGAGTCCTGGAACAAAATTGGGAAGGACAGATACCAGCTAGTAGCAAACAAAATGAAATTATAACTCCATGATGGGACAACACGATATGAAAGAATCTTTGCCTGCCATGGCACGACTCACTCAAAATTGATATTGCGATAGTGTCAAGTTCAGAGATAACAGGGACAACCACAGTGAAGAAGAACAAACTGTCTTGACTGAAAAAAAAGAAGAACAAAAGCACTTAAGGTAGGCAAAGCTTCTGATGTTCTGGAATATGATGCCAAAAAAAGGCAACAGGATCATGAATACCTGATGGTAAAGAGCATGGAATATCTTATCCAGAGGCAAAAAGAGTAAATAAGCATGGTTTATAAAGCAGCACAACAATATGATTTATATTTTTTCATCATTTCACACAGTTCTGACAGTTATCTATGCCAGGATGACCCCTTAAATGCGCAATTGTGCACACACACACACACACACACACACACACACACACACACACACACACACACACACACACACACACACACACACACACACACACACACAGTGTACCACTACAAAGTGTATTCCTGTACTGTCGAATGATGGATGCATCACCCACACAAATGTCCACAGTATTCACAATACGATATGTACTGTTATGATCACAGTTAATTGCAGACAAGACGAACCCAAAGGATGTCTCGATTATAACGGACCAGATCATCTATTCCAAAGCATAAGATATACTGGGGTTTTACTGTATCGGTTTACCAGACACTGATATAGCAATGTTAGAGGTGACTCAGCAATCCCATCAGTTCGGTACCTTCTGTTACAGACTGGAACAAAATTACACCCGCAATTCCTCGACTTGGATTCCTTTAGGAATTAACTGGAAGCAGCTGTAAATGCTACTCTTCTTGGGCTTCTTGCCTTTGCCGGCTGGATACCACATGCAGTTTGAGTGGAAAAGGTAATGTGAAGACCCATAATTTGATGATATATGATGCTAGTGTGGGTAGACACCGTGTGTCGACTTGATGTGCAGACTTTTCTCGAATAGACCGTGGGCCAAAGCCTGATGTCTTGCTTGGATATTGAATTCCAAAATCTCAACCTTGGAAATGCTTATAACTAGAATGTAAGACACGTCGCTTCCAGAGAAAATAAATTAAAAAAATTAACATTTTTAACCCTTTAAAAATTGTGCAAATAAATTATTGCATATCAGCTGCTTTTTACAGCGCGGCGACATCACGCTGTTATATAATTAGCTATTCTGTCCTGTTTCTTCTGTCACGTCTTCTGTCACACTTATGGCCGCGTACGTCCCTTTGATGTGATTTGTTCTTATCCTTGTCTCACCTGTGTTGCAAAGTAGAGCGACCTGCTTTTGTGATGCTTTAAAAGCTAGTGCATAATCGGAAATGCTGTTTGATGGGGGCGATATTGATAAAATGGAAATGTTGGAAGAAAAAAAAACAGGTGTTTAATTTAGCTATTGTTTAATCAATATGGGAAACAGGATTGAATGAGACTCACCATTATTATAAGTGGAGAAGAACTTGAAAGGGGGAAGAGTTTTTGTTTTAATTTCAATTGAAACCGGCCCGTCTATTCTCACCTTGCTCAAGCATATCACACTATTTTGCAGATTGGGCTTGATTAGTGATGTCCCCCATAGGACAATTGTTGACAGCCGGACGGACGCACGCAGAGAGGCAGGGGACGGGTGGATACACACGCCGAGACCGTGCTCCTTTCATATTATAAATTGCATTAAATATCTTAAAATGTGTATCGATAGCAATTATAAAATGTTCCTAGTCTGAAAAATGAGGCTTAATCAGATTTTTAAAACAAAACAAAACAAAACAAATACTGCACTGGAGTCATCAGAATAGGAACCTGAAAAAGCAAAGAGCAAAAAGCAAGAGTCATGAGGAGCGATTTGGATAGGATTTGAGTTTCAGCCGTTACTCCTCAAACTCTCACCCTCAAACCCATCAAGGCACAGCCAAGTAGAAATGATGGCAAGAAACTGAGGATTGACCAGAAACAAAAGAAAAGATAAGAAATTGGTTTCTCGGGACTTTCCTTTCTTAAGCAACAGAAACCATGAATGGCACTTAATTTTGAGCATTTCCAGTGCCTATAGAAAATCTACACCGCCTTTCAAAATTTTCGCCATTTGTTGCCTTATAGCCTGGAATTAAATTGTATTAAATTAGACTTTTTCCACCTTTATTTACATATCGTAACCCACAACTTCCAAGTGAAAAACAAATTCTACAAATTTCAGAAAATTAATTGAAAATACAAAATTAGAATATCTTCGTAAAATAAGTGTCCACTCCCCCCCCCCCCCCCGAGTTAATAATTGGTGGAAGCACCTTTGATAGCAATTACAGCTATGACTGTTGGGATAGGTCTCTACCAGCTTTGCACACCTTGTTTAAGGCAATATTTGCCAATTATTCTGGACTAAACTGTTCAAGCTCAGTCAAGTTACATTGGGAGTGATGATGGACAGCAATCTTCAAGTCACGCCGCAGATTTTCATTTGGATTTAGGTCGGAGCTCTGACTGGGTCAACCAGGAACATTTACCTTTTTGTTCCTTTGCCACGCCGGTGGCTTCGGCTGTGTGCTTCAGGATGTTATCACGCTGAAAGGTGAACGTCCATCCCAATTTCAGCTTTCTTGCAGAGGGAGCAGGTTTTCCTCTCAGATTTTTCTGTATTTTGCTCCATCCATTTTTCCTTTTATCCTGATAAGTGCCCCAGTTCCTGCTGATGAGAAACATCCCCATAACATGATGCTGCTACCACCATGCTTCACAGTAGGGATGGTGTTCTTTGGGTGATGTGGTGTGTTGGACATGCGCCAAATGTAATGTTTTGCATTTACACCAAAAAGTTCCATCTTGGTTTCGGGAAACCACAAAACGTTTTGTCCAAAGGCCTTCAGAATCTTT
This sequence comes from Eptatretus burgeri, assembly GCF_056783735.1. Classification (NCBI taxonomy): domain Eukaryota; kingdom Metazoa; phylum Chordata; class Myxini; order Myxiniformes; family Myxinidae; genus Eptatretus; species Eptatretus burgeri. The sequence continues at coordinate 30,489,690 of NC_140966.1, read as the reverse complement.
GGAGTGGTTTTTCAAATACCTCAAATGGGACTCAAGTTGGGATTTTTTGAGTCATAGCTTCCTTCTTGCCATTCTACCATACAGGCCAGACTTGTGGAATCCTTGGTTCAATGGTTGGATAAATGTTTTGTATTTTTAATTAACCATCTGAAATTTGAAGAAATTGTTTTTCACTTAGAAGTTGTGAGTTATGATGTGTAAATCAGGTCAGGTCAGGTATGGGAGCATACGCCAGAACAGCGCGTCGCTGCATCCACTTTCCACCGGTACTCCAAGGGCCTCAGTCTGGCCATCCCCCAGGCAGATGCCTGGCCCATCTCCATCAACTTGAGATGGTGATCAACCTGCTGCTACCACGAGGAACGTGGTCGGCCCATTGACCTCCTCCACTCACGAGACTCCCTCGCTGAGAGAATCTGGTGAGCAGGATCATCGTTAGGAAAACGAGCAAAATGTCCATACAGCCGCAGCTGATGCTCACGGACTATGCAGGTAACAAATCTCATTTGAGTCTCTCTCAGCAACTGCTCGTTGGACACAAAGTCTGACCAGAAATAGCCAAGGATTCTTCGAAGAGACCTGGTACCAAAGGAATTAGGTCTCCGTCTCAGATCTCTGGTCAGAGTCCAAGTCTCACATCCATAGAGCAAGACTAGAAGCACGAAGGACCTGAAGACTCTG
>NC_140966.1:30451509-30481509 GCF_056783735.1 Eptatretus burgeri | reverse complement strand
ATTTTTCAAGCGAGTCTTCACCATTGAGAGATAGGGCCAAGAACAATACATAACACGATATTTCAAAACGTTATGGATGGAGTTGAACAAAACTTGCTGGATAAGTTGGGTGTGTGACAAGGACAAATCGATTTGATTTTGTTGAAGATCCAGATCTGGATGCTAAACTTTTTAAAGTTAGTCTTCACAGTTATTTTTCACAACTTTCTTCTCCTCTCCCTGTCAAGGCTGGAGTTCCTCAACGCAATGCTCTCAGCCCCATCCTAATCCTAGTCATCTTATATATTATTTCTCTGACTCTCTGGAAAATCCTCTTTATCTCTTTGCTGATGACTCCCACCCTCTGCCATGACATCCCTTATCCTTCTGGCAGCCTCTTCCCTCTCCACAGACCTTGACAAAATTACAAACTGGTCAAACACTTGGAATATATCTTCATCCTGAGAAATCTCTCTCTCTCTCTCTCTCTCTCTCTCTCTCTCTCTCTCTCTCTCTCTCTCTCTCTCTCTCTCTCTCTCTCTCTCTCTCTCTCTCTCTCTCTCTCTCTCTCTCTCTCTGTCTCTGTCTCTGTCTCTGTCTCTGTCTCTGTCTCTGTCTCTGTCTCTGTCTCTGTCTCTCTCTCTCTGTCTCACCCCCCTCCACCCCCACAAACCCTCTCATCTACTTTCTCAATAACCCTCCCAAAGAGGTTCAGTCACTCAAACTCTTGGTTTCATTCTCAGTCAAGATTTCTCTTGGGACAAACCACATTTCAAAGCCATCCTCCATCGTGTGAAGTCCTTCCTTGGCACACCTGAGCTCCTATACACCATAAGGCTTTCATTCACAGCTTGATGGAATACTTCTCTCACTTCTGGTCTGGTTCCCCTGCCTCACACCTTGCTCAGCTTGACACCCGGGAAATCATGGCCTTCAAGATTATGGAAATCTCTCGAGATGAAGCTCAGTCTATGGGTCGATCACTTCGCTATCATCAACAGGCCGATGGTCTCTCAGAGGGACCTCCTTCTGCCTCCCTTCTGGTCTTGCACCCTCTTCCCTCTCCTTGCTTTGCCCCACCTCCCCCAGATATCTGCAGGACGCACGCAGTCCACCAGCAACTCCTTCCTAGTGAAACTGCCTAAATCCAGAACCACTGCTCACCTCCACTCATTTGTTTCCTTTTTTTAATCCTGCCTGTGGAACCAACTTTCACATTTTGTTCAATCTCATTCTTCCCTCCACATCTTCAGGACAGCTATTCACCTCCATTTCAAGTCAGCCCCCATCCAAAACCATGATATTTTCCATACTCATTAAACCACCCTCCACCCTCCCAAAATTTTGCTTCTGTTTGTGCATCTTATCCACCCCTTGCATTCTCCCATACCCCTCATCATTACCCACATTCCTTGTTTGTCCGTCTCCATCTATTTTCTCCCTCCACCCTGCTCTTGGCATTTCCCCTTTCTCCCCCTGTTCCTTTTGTTACATTCTGTGTTATATCTCTTGTACGAGCCTTGACTATGTACACAAAATTTTTTTGAAAGGTAGGGCCACAAACGATATTTCGCATTATATTTGAAAAAGTTGTGGATGGGTTATGACAAAAAAAACTATGTGGATGAGTTAGGTAATTAACAAGAACAAGCTGATTCGATTTTGGTTCAGGTTTGGATCCAGATTTGGCCTATCAGTAGATACAAAACGTGAACTGTCAGCCTGGTGGAGGTATGCGCTCTACCGAGTGCCTTTCTAGTTGTCTATGCAATATTTAAAGTGTGCTGTCATGACTCAGATTACTCAATAATTAACAAATTGCTAATTACTACGACTTCTTTGTAATTATCAATATTTACAACATCTTAGTACTTAAGCACATCATAGATCAGAGACATACATCGGAATCATTTATAATTATTTCCTTTTGATTGTATAATATCCGGTCACCTTCGATTGTCCGGTCTGCTTTGACTGTGAGCTGAGGTCCACCTCATTGTGTGGTTCGTGGTGCTGAGATACATCTTAGTGTTTCAGGAGTTTGAAAGGACTCGCATGGAATGTAACTTGGTTGGTAACAAAAGGAGTAAGCGTGATAACATTCGGAACAGTGAACCAACAAAGGTAGTACTGAAGATGGCAGGTGGAAGAGGACAGGTGTGGGGGAACAGAGGCAAAACCACTGACATCACTAACTATTTCACAATTAAGAACGGTAGATGGCAGTATAACATAAGCAACAACAACAAGGAATACCAAATAAATTTTATGCAGGAGGAGGCCATTCGTCCGAACACGACTGCACTTCACCAACACCAGATGAAACAAGAATTGCTTGGAGTTGCAGAAGGTCTTCAATTGTGGATTATGTCTCTCATTTTGTTAACAAAATGTGCACCAAGTTTAAGTCATCTGTAAACAATTTCAATGCATGGTTTAACAGAGTTGTGGAAGTCCTGGATAATAGGATTAAGTTTTTCATAGTCAGGGCTTGCTTTCACTGGGTTTGTCTGAACCAGTGTTGAACAAGCCGAGTGTTCGTAAAGAAATTTGGGATCTCCATGATAGCTACGTAATAACTCCAGCAGATAAGGCTGCCAATAATTTAGTTGTGATTTGTAAAATGTTTTATGTAGAGGTTTTATTAAGAGAGTTAGGCATCGATACGGTTAGTTTCAATAGTACAGAAAATACTGTAACACATATGGTCTTTGGCATAAGTCACTCCAAGATATCTCTGAGCATCAGGAAGTTTTAGTTAATAATTTTAGTATTAAATGTTAAGAGGTAAATCTTTGTAGTCCTCAGCTTTTCTGGATCTCTAAGGTTCATAAGAACCCATACAAATATAGGTTTATAGCGGGTGCCAGGCAGTGTTCCACCAAACAGTTATCGGTTATAGTTAACTCAGGCTTACAAGTTGTTAGGGAACAGTTCAGAAAATATTGTTTAGCAATTGAGAAGAATTCTGGGATTAACACTTCCTGGAGCATTAATTATTCTTTAAAGTTCTTAGATAGAATTGGATGCCTCAATATCAAGTCAGTTGAAGTTTTTGATTTTTTCAACTTCACATACAAATTGGGATTTAGTACTAGTGAGGGATTCACTCTCCAACGTAATTGACAATGTTTTTTTAAAAAAAACTCTTTTAATAAGTTTTTATGTGTCAGGTTTTATAGAGCATTCTTTTCTAAAAATAAATACTCAAGTTTTCATTGTTTTGATGAGCAGAAGTTTAAGGATGCTGTTAATTATATTTTATTTAATACTTTTGTGTCTTTTTGTGGGACAATGTTTCAACGGGTTAAGGCTATTCCCATGGGTGGGAATTCCAACTAGCAGACATTTTTCTTATCTTTTGTGAATTTTCATTCATACGGAAAAAAAATTAGGATTGGCTAAAAATATTATCTCATATATGTTGTTATATAGATAATATTTGTGTGGTTAACCATAATTTTTTTTGATAGGCAGCTTCACAAAATTTATCCAGATCACCTGATTGCAAACAGGAGTGGTAATGATTGTACAGTTGCTGCATATCTGGATGTGTTAGTTAGAGTTAGACAGAATGGTTTTAGTACAAGTGTGTATCATAACGTTGATTATTTCAGTTTCCTTGTAGTCTTGTACACCTTTCCATGTCGCAATGTACCAATTAAATTTGGTTACAAAGTCTTTTCATCTCAGCTACTTAGATTTGTAAGAATTTGTTCAGTGAAGGATGATTTTGTGGAACGTGCTGAGAAGGTTTTTTCCATCATGTTGAACAGAGGATATTTGCCTGATTGTTTGATCAAGTCATGTGAGAATGTCATTAGACTCCATATAACCTTTTATTTAAGTTTGGTTAGTTTTCATGTAAACAAGTTCCTATTGCATTGCTTTTGATATGATATTGATTTAATTATTTTAGTGAGGTAAATTCTTCAATTAATATTCTTAATTAAACAAATATTTGTGTGTGTGTATGTTTGTACATGGTGTTGAGTAATGGAGGTATTTAGATGCAGGTCGAATGAATGAATATTGTTTATAAAATATATTATAAATAAGTATTAAAATGATTTGTTGGTGGTTGCTATGATATGCAGTGCAGCATGTTAAAATCGGTTATTAATGACAGTTTGAGTCAATGGTTAGATGGAGGTGCGGTGTAATGGACATGTCTACAAGGTGAAGTGTTTATCACGTAATATATTGTCATGTCCAGGGAGTTAAGTTGATTCCCACCCTTGACCCAATTGTTGTGGGCGGGCGGGAAACACTGATCTGGATGAATATCCGAACAGTTCTACCTTCAAGGTGAACACATGATCCTTGGAGATTATAGCACGCACGAGACAGTGGGCGGCAAAGGCGTGTACCAGACGGAAGCACAAGGCTTTATACTCGAACCCACAATGAATAGACAGACACAAGCATATTCAATAAATAAGGGTTTATTGACATAAATCAAATATTTATGAAATGGAAATATATAAAAATGCAATAATAAAAATGTGAGGTGAACTAAAGCTAATTTCAAAACATCTCCACACAAACTCAGATACAGACAAGGGGAAAGGTAAAATAAAAGAAAATCCCTCCCTTTATCCTGGCACTTAGCTGGGTGTCCAAAGATGGTCTTTTTATGAGCTTGATGATTGAATCATGTCGTCCTGTGCGGGATACCACACCCAAAATGGTGCCAGGCTGCCCTCTGTGCGGGAAACGTACATGGTAATTCATGCGGGTGGTCCTCCTTTGTTAAGGGCCCACAAACCTTCATGCAGTTTCTTCTCACGAACAAATATGCCGACCGTGCTCCCCTCTTACACCAGGTCCACTCACAATGATGGCCCACCTTCCTCCTCAAACAAACAACGGGATAACGCCAAATTATGGCTGACAGGTGCACTCTTCTTCTTCTTTCTCTTTCGTAAACGTACACACTTTATGATTCAGCTGAACAGTAATGGCTAGCATCTTGCTCCAGCACAGGGGCAAATTCACATTGCACGAACATAAGTATCATGCATCCTTCTTCAGCATGTTGAGGAGAAGCCAGCCAGCGAGAGCCTTCTGTCTCCACCACGTACCTCACCCAACTATCTCCTTTCTGATCATGTCCCCATCCTCTCCCGTCACATCGACCAATCATAAGCCTCTGAGTGTGGCTTGTTGGCACAAAACTGAGAAGGTGGGGTTTCTTGCCTGCTAGGAAATGTTGTGGGTCTGTTGTTGTTGTTGTTGTTGTTGTTGTTGTTGTTGTTGTTGAAAGTGTGGTTCTTTTATTGCCAGTTTTGTGAATGCAAAATCATAGGAAAAGGTCACAGAGGGCAATCACATATTGGGAGAAATTAGCCTTAACCCTACCTAATTAACACACCACCACTCCCGTGTGGTGACACCTAACAAGTTAAACTGACAGTTTTCCCGACTTCAATTACATTGAGATGTCTCCTGCTCGTCCAAGGACCATGCTACCCTATACAATCCTACCTTTGCTATGAAATGCTTCCATATACCCCACAAGCATAACAATATCATCATACAAAGTTGTGTGTGATTAAAGTTATTCAAATGTCATAATACTTTATATATAATTAATAATTAAATAAGCTTGAATGAGGATATTGTTTTTCTGTGTTGACTGACTGTCTGGACACAACTTTGAGGTTGTGGGTCCATTGATGTTGAGTAATCTACTGATGTGGACCTGCGACCGTGGTTGTGGATCTGCCGTTTGGAGAGGTTCTGGGCTGAAAGGATCGAAACCTCGATGAAAAACGGTGCCCAGCTGATGATCCGGGCAATTGAGAAATTAGGAAATTGCTTATAAGTTCAGGTTCTAACTTCAAATAACAAAGCTTTTGAAAGTACCTACTAGTTGATAATATATCTGTGTGTGTGTGTGTGTGTGTGTGTGTGTGTGTGTGTGTGTGTGTGTGTGTGTGTGTGTGTGTGTGTGTGTGTGTGTGTGTGTGTGTGTGTGTGTGTGTGTTGTTATGTCTGGCTTCCTTCTCGGAACTACGGTGCAGTAATTGGTCTTTATTTTGATTTACATTACATGTCCCCGACTGATATGATATTTTGTAAGTCCAAAAAAGAGCATACCTCTGTGAAAAATTGATGAAACGCCCTGAAACTCGATCTAGTTCTATAGCTTATCATAATAAAATCATGTACCAAGTTTCAGTTGAATATGTTAAAGGGTATGGGGAAAAAAGTCGGAAAAACCACAGGTGGGATCGAAGAATGGACGGATGGACGGAGAGGAAACATGTATTCCCCTCTGGTGAAACCAGTAGGGGACAAATAAATCAAACAGAACAAGTCAAATGTTTGACTGTCTTTTTTTTTTTTCTCATAACCCTTGAACTCATTCAAAATGCAAAACCCAAAAATGAGATTGACACAAAAAGATACTGCACAAGAAACTAACTTTAAAACTTGCCAAAAAAACTATAACGCGCTGCTCTGGTGCATGGTCCAATATGGACCAAACCTAAAAATACGACCACGTGTGTTGGCCGATTGATAAAAATTTCCAGAGCAATGGCTTGATGGTCAAGTGCTGTCAATCGACCTTGGTACACATGACAGATCATGAGATGGTTGAAACGTTGCTGGGTCATTGCACTACATAGCCACATCTTCATACGCCGTTGTGCGCTGAATGACCGTTCAACTTCGCATGAACTTGCTGGGAAGACCAAAAGGAGATTAAGCAATCATTCTACTTGCGGGAACATTTGACGGACTTCTGGCACAGTGGCTACAAATATATATATATATATATATATATATATATATATATATATATATATATATATATATATATATATATATATATATATATATATATATATGTATATACACACACATACATGTCAAAGGTGCTTCCAGCATGTATTAACTCATGGGGTAAACGTATATCGACGCTTTTTAGAAATACCACCTCAGTTGTGTGAACGTCTTTATAGCTGTAGAGGAGGAGGACATTGGGACCATACTCTGTGCAGAGCGTTGGTGCTGCCTAAGCAGTCTCCTTGGCTATTTGGCACAATCCTGGACTGGTCGCCACTCCGACACAGGAGACCAGCATGCTGGCACTCATTTTGCCGACCTCGGAAGGATGACAGGCTGAGTCAACCCCACCTGGTATTAATTCAACAACTGAGTGCGATTTGAACTCAGGACCCGAGGATCCAAAGCCCACCACCCGAACCATTAAACCAATTCCAGGCATAATTGTGAAGAATCACTTTAAAAATTAAATAATTCTCGAATTCGGGTCCGGATCATCACCAAAATACAATCAGTTTGTCCTTGTCACACACCCAACCTGCCTTCCAAATTTCTTCCAAATCCGTCCACAACTTTTTGAGATATCCTTCACACAGACAGACAAACAAACAACAGTCACGAAGAAGACATCGTGCAGAGTATGATACTTGCAAAATCCATAACTCAACTTTGACCTCAAAAACTATTGTTGGTTGAATTCAATGACCAAATATGCAACTCTTCTTCAAATTTCAAGTCAATCGGATGAAAATTGAGGGTTTTAGAAACCCCACCAAAGATGTTGAGCTTTTGGTCCATGTTGACGTCAAAAATGATTAGCTGGTTGAATTCAGTGACCTGAAATATAAATCCTCTTCAAATTTCAAGTCAATCGGGTGAAAATTGAGGATTTTAGAAATCTCACCTGAGTTGTTGACCTTTGGCCTATGTTGACCATTTGACCTCAAAACAATAGGCTTCTTCCTTTCGACAAATTGTACCATGTGGTGAAGTTTCGTGAAGATCCGTTTAAAATTGTTACCTGTAGGTGACAGACAGACAGACAGACAGACTAACAAAATCGACTGACAAATAAACTTTTAAAATGTTCGATTTTGCAAATAACAAACAGAGAGAAAGGAGTGAAAACGAAACCTCCTTCACCTTCGGTGGCAGAGATAATTGATACGACACCATTAATATCATAAAATACAAAGTCATTCACACTCGTGAGGTCAACTCATGTAGACGCTTTAGTCAATGGCTCTTCTCCAATGACCTGATTTCCGATCATCAATTTGGTTTCAGACCAGGTCACAATACCCTGGATATGCTGCTTCTGCTCTCCCATCAATGGATGGAGGTCCTCAACGCCAGACAGGAAATCCGAGCCGTATCCCTGGACATATCACGTGCTTTTGACACAGTCTGGCACCCTGCCCTGCTCACCAAACTCTCTTCCCATGGTATCCAAGGCCATCTCCACTCATGGCTCACAGACTTCCTCTCCTGTCGCAGTCACCGTGTGGCCCTAAATGGAGTTCTTTCATCCCCTCTTCCTGTCCAGGCTGGAGTTCCTCAAGGTAGCGTTCTGGTGTCCTGTTCTTTTTCTGGTTTTCATCAATGATCTCTCCGACTCTCTGGAAAATCCTCTATATCTCTTTGCTGATGACTCCACCCTCTGCCGTACCATCGGTCATCCCTCAGACCAGAAAGTAGCAGTTTCTTCGCTCTCTGTAGATCTGGATAAAATCACAAACTGGTCCAACACGTGGAACATGTCTTTCAATCTGGACAAATCTCACACTTTCACTATGTCTTTCTGAAAGGACCGTCTGGAACACCCCCCCTGCCCCCCTCCCTCCATCTACTTTCTCGACAATCCTCTTAATGAAGTCCTTTCTTTCAAGCTTCTGCATCTATCTGCCATGACCTTTCCTGGGAAAACCACATTTCCAAGCTGGCCTTCAAAGGCAGTCACCGATTGGGAATCCTCCCTCGCACAAAGTCCTTCCTCGGCCCACCTGAGCTCCTGACCACTTACAAACTTTTGTCCACAGCTTGATGGAGTACTGCTCTCCCCTTCTGGGCTGGTGCTCCTGCCTCTCACCTTTCTCGGCTTCACCCTGTGGAAACCAAGGCATTTGGATCATTGGCATCTCCCGCAATGAGGCTGAGTCTTTGAGTCTCTCACTCTCTCACCACAGGCTGGTCGGTGGTCTTTCTGTCTTCTACCGTCTCCTCTCCATCCTCGCCCCCCCACCCCCCCGCTCTCTCTGCGATTTGTCCCCACCATATTTCTACAGGGCGCTCAAGGTCCGCCAACAACCCCCTTCTTGTAAAACTACCAAAATCATGAATCACTGGCTCACCTTCACTCTTTCATTCTTTTTTTCCCTCGCCTTTGGAACAAACTCCCACACACTCTTCAATCCCACTCTTCCCTCCAGGTCTTCAAAACAGCTGTTCACCACCATCTCTTATCTTCCCCCATCCAAAAGCACCATCTTTTCTACCCCCGCTAATCCACCCCATGCCCACCTCCTTCAAATTCCCTGCTTTCCTTCCTGAAATTCCCTGAAATGTCCATCTTCTTTAACCCATGTTCCCCGTCCCATCCCTCTCCCTTCCACAGATCCCCTAATGTCTCTGTTCCCCACTGTTTTGTCCTTCCCTCTCCCACCCCTCTTGTCTGCTGCTCCGCTTGTTGTGCGTTTCTGTGTGTTAGCTCTCATACGAGCCTCGACAAGGTGAAGGTATACAAAAAAACCATTAAAAACTGAGGTCCTCAACACGGCTAATTGGAGGGGCACGTCCATTGACCTGTGCTGGATCCCTGCCCACGTGGGCATTGGAGCCACACCTGCACTCAATTCACCTTTCTCAACTCCAATCCTTCTGGGTCCATCAGAACTCTCTAATCTAATTAGGAATGACGTCAACAGAAAATGGTAATTTCAGTGGGAGACCTCCACCAAGGGGACATGGCGCTGGAAGATGCCCCCTTTGGTTTAATCCTGCGTCTGTTTTCTCGATTCTCCCCCAACAGACCAGGCAGCCAATGCTCTGCACTCTCCAGGCCGAGACATTGTGCTCTAAACGCCTATTTACAAAGGATAGGGTGTCACTCTGTGGAGTTCTGCGAGCGGTGGAAGGTTCTCGAAGATTTGGAACACATCTTCACACAGTATCCTCGGCACAGGGAACTCAAACGGCCTCTTTTCCACTCTGCCAAAGAGATTGGGATCAGCCGGTCAGGTGTACCGGATGCACGATGTCGACTGAGCCAAAAGCACCGATGATTCTGATAATCGGGTTCAAAATTGATGAAAGAAACGGTTCAAAACATTTGAAGTCCCCCATACTTGTTTTCTCCAGCCGGTGTTAATAATAAAGTGGCATATATAGATCCTCACGGCTTTCAAAGATCCTCTTGAATGTAAAAAAATTAAACAGAAGAAGAAGAATCTTATACGGAAAAATATTAAGTCTCGCGAGAAGATTGCCCCGCTGTTGCCTTTGATCCTGATCTCACGAGATTTGACCAGCGCCGGTCCTAAGGCGCGCGCGATCTGCTCGTGATGGCTGCGTTCTCCGCGAACTTCTGGGTGAGGTCCGGCCTCAGGATTATTTATCTTTGCTGATGGTTTAATATGATGTTGTTCGAGACGGCTGAATTTGTGGTGGCTACGTGGATATATTGGGAGGGATAAATGTGTGGAGTTGACGTTGAATGGCAAGCTTGATCGTCGTTCTCAAGCTGCAGATTGAGACGGGGAAGCAATGTGATGAGAGTGAGGTTACTCCAGGATTTCTCGATCCTTTCAAGGTGATCGGTCCACGACATGTTTTTCATTTGATGCAGTGCAGAGCCCCCGTCTCTTCTTGGAGATGAAAATATCAGATTTTCTTCTAGAGAACCATGAAACGGGACCTCATGATGTGATATCGTAAAACCCTGAACACCTCTGTGGAGGAAGCGATTAATTTTACCTCAACTGATGTTCTGTCATGTGTTGGGGTTTCAGGTCTAATGTGTTGGGGTTTCAGGTCTAATATGTTGGGGGTTCGGGTCTCATGTGTTGGGGTTCAGGTCTCATGTGTTGGGTTTTCAGGTCTAATATGTTGGGGTTTCAGGTCTCATGTGTTGGGGTTTCAGGTCTAATATGTTGGGGTTTCAGGTCTAATATGTTGGGGGTTCGGGTCTCATGTGTTGGGGTTCAGGTCTCATGTGTTGGGGTTCAGGTCTCATGTGTTGGGGGTTCGGGTCTCATGTGTTGGGGGTTCGGGTCTCATGTGTTGGGGTTCGGGTCTCATGTGTTGGGGTTCGGGTCTCATGTGTTGGGGTTCGGGTCTCATGTGTTGGGGTTCGGGTCTCATGTGTTGGGGGTTCAGGTCTCATGTGTTGGGGGTTCAGGTCTCATGTGTTGGGGGTTCGGGTCTCATGTGTTGGGGGTTCGGGTCTCATGTGTTGGGGGTTCGGGTCTCATGTGTTGGGGGTTCGGGTCTCATGTGTTGGGGGTTCGGGTCTCATGTGTTGGGGGTTCGGGTCTCATGTGTTGGGGGTTCGGGTCTCATGTGTTGGGGGTTCGGGTCTCATGTGTTGGGGGTTCGGGTCTCATGTGTTGGGGGTTCGGGTCTCATGTGTTGGGGGTTCGGGTCTCATGTGTTGGGGGTTCGGGTCTCATGTGTTGGGGGTTCGGGTCTCATGTGTTGGGGGTTCGGGTCTCATGTGTTGGGGGTTCGGGTCTCATGTGTTGGGGGTTCGGGTCTCATGTGTTGGGGGTTCGGGTCTCATGTGTTGGGGGTTCGGGTCTCATGTGTTGGGGGTTCGGGTCTCATGTGTTGGGGGTTCGGGTCTCATGTGTTGGGGGTTCGGGTCTCATGTGTTGGGGGTTCGGGTCTCATGTGTTGGGGGTTCGGGTCTCATGTGTTGGGGGTTCGGGTCTCATGTGTTGGGGGTTCGGGTCTCATGTGTTGGGGGTTCGGGTCTCATGTGTTGGGGGTTCGGGTCTCATGTGTTGGGGGTTCGGGTCTCATGTGTTGGGTTTTCGGGTCTCATGTGTTGGGTTTTCGGGTCTCATGTGTTGGGTTTTCGGGTCTCATGTGTTGGGTTTTCGGGTCTCATGTGTTGGGGGTTCGGGTCTCATGTGTTGGGGTTCGGGTCTCATGTGTTGGGGTTCGGGTCACGTGTTGGGGTTCGGGTCTCACGTGTTGGGGTTCGGGTCTCACGTGTTGGGGTTCGGGTCTCACGTGTTGGGGTTCGGGTCTCACGTGTTGGGGTTCGGGTCTCACGTGTTGGGGTTCGGGTCTCACGTGTTGGGGTTCGGGTCTCACGTGTTGGGGGTCCGGGTCTCACGTGTTGGGGGTCCGGGTCTCACGTGTTGGGGGTTCGGGTCTCACGTGTTGGGGGTTCGGGTCTCACGTGTTGGGGGTTCGGGTCTCACGTGTTGGGGGTTCGGGTCTCACGTGTTGGGGGTTCGGGTCTCACGTGTTGGGGGTTCGGGTCTCACGTGTTGGGGGTTCGGGTCTCACGTGTTGGGGGTTCGGGTCTCACGTGTTGGGGGTTCGGGTCTCACGTGTTGGGGGTTCGGGTCTCACGTGTTGGGGGTTCGGGTCTCACGTGTTGGGGGTTCAGGTCTCACGTGTTGGGGGTTCAGGTCTCACGTGTTGGGGGTTCAGGTCTCACGTGTTGGGGGTTCAGGTCTCACGTGTTGGGGTTTCAGGTCTCACGTGTTGGGGGTTCAGGTCTCACGTGTTGGGGGTTCAGGTCTCACGTGTTGGGGGTTCAGGTCTCACGTGTTGGGGGTTGCGGGTCTCACGTGTTGGGGGTTCCGGGTCTCACGTGTTGGGGATTTCGGGTCTAATGTGTTGGGATTTCGGGTCTAATGTGTTGGGATTTCGGGTCTAATGTGTTGGGATTTCGGGTCTCATGTGTTGGGGGTTTCATGTCTCATGTGTTGGGGTTCGGGTCTCATGTGTTGGGGTTTCAGGTCTCATGTGTTGGGGTTTCAGGTCTCATGTGTTGGGGGTTCAGGTCTAATGTGTTGGGGGTTCAGTACATTTGGGATCCAAAGCTTGTCCGTTGGGATGAAATGGTCAACGGGACAATGATAATTGTATTTCTTTCAGAAGGTATTTGAAGCCTGGTCGCGAGTTAGTGTAGCCTAGTCGCAGTTGGTGTGACCTAGTCGCGAGTTTGTTTGACCGAGTCGTGAGTTGGTGTGGCCTGGTCGCAAGTTGGTGAATTCTGGTCACAAGTTGGTGTGGCCTGGTCACAAGTTGGTGTGGCCTGGTCGCAAGTTGGTGTGGCCTGGTCTCGAGTTGGTGTGGTCTGGTGGCAAGTTGGTGAAGCCTTGTTCGGTGACCATGATGCCCATCCATATGTCGTTGTAGAAGGTAGCTGGTCACCAAATTACCAGGTTTGTTGTCGATTTACATTAAATTGTACATACAAGAAGTTCTGCTATATTCTTGTTAATGATGCTTATGTGTGTGTTTTTATTTTTAGGTCATCTCTACCGAGATGACCTAATAAAGCCGGACCAAATGTCCGTCCGTCCGTACGTCCGTCAACAATTTTTCTTTCCAATCTTGATGAAACTTAGTATGTGGGTAGAGGTCGATGAGTGTTGCACAACGATATGACTTTTGTCCGGGGTCAAGGTCACGAGGTCATGCAAGTTATAAAAATCCCCATTTTCAAAACGTATCTCGTCTGCCATTCTACAAGATATTCGGCAACTGTTTATTGATTATGATGGTAAAAAATATTATCTTATATCTAACCGGACAGATTTTTGAATTTCCTTCCCGTTTGATCGTCACGTGATCTGGAAGATTGCCAAAAACGCCGATGTGATTCACAAAGAAGGAAGGAAGGAGAAATGAAATATAAATATAAAACACATTTTTAGCCTTTTTAGGTCATCTCTTCGAGCATGACCTAATAATATTGGTGTTGAGAGGAGAGGTGACGATCTGTCCGTCCGTCCATCCGTCCGTCCACAATGAAGTTGAAGCGGGAGATCTGGTCATTAGTGATCCTGATAGAGGTCGATGAGACGTACACGATGGTATGACTTTCAAGGTCACCGAAGGTCAAGGTCACGAGGCCTTTGAAGTTGCGAAAATGATGATTTTCAAATTCTATCTCCTCCGCCATTTCTCAAGCGATCTTGAATTTGATTGTAGCATATGAATCTATGGGACAATATGTAAATTTTGATCGGGCCGGATTTTCGATATTCGCTTTCGTTTTCGTGTCACGTGACTTCAAAGTTGGCAAAAAATGCGAAAATGATGATTTAAAAAATCTATTTCCTCCTACATTTCTCAAGCAATCTTGAATTTTATTGTGGCATATGAATCTATGGGACAATATCTAAATTTGGTCGGGCCGGATTTTCGATATTCGCTTTCGTTTTCGTGTCACGTGACTTCAAAGTTGGCAAAAAATGCGAAAATGACGATTTTCAAAATTTATCTCCTACATTTCTCAAGCGATCTTGAATTTGATTGTGGCATATGAATCTATGGGACAATATCTAAATTTTGTGGGGCCGGATTTTCGATATTCGCTTTCGTTTTCGCGTCACGTGACTTCAAAGTTTGCAAAATCTGCCCTACCTTCAGGAGGCTATATATTTTCTCGCACAGATGACCGTCACTCCTGCACGGGGGTAATTTTATATTTATACATTTTCCGCCAAAGGTGCAAAAGTTTCAAAACCCGAAATGTAAACGTCGGCATTTATTATCAAAATATAATTTCGTGCATGCGCCAAAATGCCGAGTCATCTTTAACCAAACTGCACAGTCGAGCTGCGCAGTAGAACTGCGCAGTGCAGTAGTCTTCGTCACAACTGAACATTGAGAACTTGTGGTATTATTGAGATGACCCTCACCCCCACACGGGGGTCATTTTTTATTATATTTTTTCATTGTTATTTTTTGTGAATAAGCTTTCTTAGAAATTATTTTGCTGTTAGGGTTAGGGTTTTATGTCTATGTTTTGTGTCTATCAAGTTTTGTCCAAATCAGTCCACAACTTTTTGAGATATCTTGCTCACAAACAAACAGGTATGAAAATGTAACCTCCATCTATCTTAGATAAACTTTTGACAAGGAAATCTTACACAGGTGGAGGCCATTCAGCCCACATGCCTGCGTGACATCAACACCACACATTTATCAACACAAGATCCAAAGAAGAAATGCAAAAAAAAAATCAATTTTTAATCAAATCAAAAAATCAATAAAAAAACACTAACAGTGTTTTTGTAATTATTTATGGTTTTTTATGTAATATTTATTTTAAAGCTTTTGTCGTTTTTTTTTTTTTTCCTCGGGGGAGGGGGCATGGGCTTGGTTAAAAACACATCAACCACACAACACCCCTTGAAAAGACCCCCACCAACAGCACTCCACAGACATGCACACAATCACCCATCAATGCTCAAACTACTGAAAAGTCTTATCAACATCCCCATACCCCTCTATCGCCATAACTTCCAGGTACCCATCTAATTCCGATTTATACTTATAGTTATCTACTGTTTCTGCTGCTACTACCTTTCCAGGGAGGCCGTTCCATTCATTAACTACTCTCTGAATAAAAGTCCCCTGCCTAACTACCGTCTTAACTCTCCTCTTCTTTACTTCAGGCTATGGCCCCTGGTCTTATCACCGTCGACTCTGTTGAATAATTCATCTGCATTTACTTTATCTTTACCTTTCATTATCTTAAACATCTCCATCATATCTCCTCGTAACCGCCTCCTTTCTAGTGTATAAAGCCCTGTCTCCTTCAGCCGCTCCTCATAGCTCAGTCTAGCTCGGCCTGGAATCAATATCGTAGTCCTGCGCTGAACCTTCTCTATGGCAGCTATGTCCTTCCTGAACTGTGGTGACCAAAACTGCACACAACATTCTAGATGTGGCCTCACGAAATTCCTGTACAATGTTAACACTACCTATTTTGATTTATAAATGATCCCCCTTCGAATACAACCTAAAACCCTATTTGCTTTTGAACCAATTCGATGAGCCTTGCCAGTCAGGAATAGTTTGTGAAATAGTTCCTTAAGGAATGAGGGTAGATTTGCATCTCCTCCACATTGATGAGATCAAGTTATGGCGGTTGTGTTTTCTTTGATCCATATCTGCATTGAAGAGGTCGGAAGTTCTATCATGGTTCTTGGTCTATCTCTTTCCCCCCTCCAAATGGTTAGGGGGTCCCACACTGTTTGGAAATGCATCCCAATACCCTCTGGCCCTCCAGATATCGGACTATTCATTCAGCCAGGGTGGAATTATTTTTTCACATGTAAGCAAATGAAATGCTGACCATCTGAGCCACTGAATAAGTTGAACTTCAACTTTGCGAATACAAACGATTGCCACCATCTTTTTTATTTTATTTTCCATGTCACGATATCCTCACTCGATTTTGTTTTTAGAAAAGAGCTTTGTTGAGATTTTGGGCATGAAGACTTGTGCCCACTTTGTGGCTCGAGGCAGTACATTTGTGCACAGTAACACTAGAATGGTCTTTCTTGTTCCTCCTTTGGACCGATCTTCTGAAGAATCTATCTTCAGATAGATTGCTCATATTGGTAGTTTAATATTTGATATTTTGAACTCGAAGCCCTCTTTCAACCTTGTGAGGTCTTCACTTTCCCCTGTCCCTTCTTGAGGTATCACGGCGTCATCCTGCTAAATATCACTTTTGATGTTACTTTTTTTTTTTTCTCTCGTCAAGTCCATCTTTGGGCAAATAAAATAAATGAATTATTGCATTTTCCCATGGCATCAGTTCTACATTTTTCCTTAATTGATAAGTATCAAGTGGAAGATGAGTAATGATTCGTCACATGAATTAGTGTGGCGTTACTGGGACCCAGAGTGCTGTGGGAAGTGATGGCACTGTCCCAAAGCTGTGTGTGTGTGTGCGTGTGTGTGTGTGTGTGTGTGTGTGTGTGTGTGTGCGTGTGTGCGTGTGTGCGTGTGTGCGTGTGTGCGTGCGTGCGTGCGTGCGTGCGTGCGTGCGTGCGTGCGTGCGCACTTCATCTCCACTATGATCTTTGGATCATGTTTAATAAAAGGCCTTGCTTTAATATGACCATCGTTTTTATGAAGGAAATGTTTTGCAATTTTTTTTGTATGATTTCCTGGTTTCACCTGCAAGTCTACATTATCTCGAGAGGACCTGGAATTGACCTGTGACTGCACATTAAAATGAGTGATTGGGGGGGGGGGGTGGAAATTCCACTGCAAAAAATATCAGCATTAACTAAATGAATGGTACTTGACCATTTCGATGGTGGTTTTCATGCGACCATCAACATACCGTCGACCGAGAATTAACAGGGTCCAACTACACTTTTTTAAAGTTTGAGAAAAATGAAATCAAAAATTCAAAGTGGAATTGCCGCTATCTCATAACATTTTATTTTCATATCGTGTGCTACATAACAGGTACATATAAAGGTTACATAAAATAATCTTACTTAGTTTCCTCTGTTGCCCTTCAACATGGACTTCTTCTAAATTTGAATGAAATGTCAGATAGACACTGTTAATTCTCGGTCGACGATACACTGAGATGAAGTCATGGTTTTATTCTCATTTTTAACGAGTCAGTCGTTAACCTTTAAGTTAGCCAGAGTCGCTGGGGAATTTGAGCGTTTCCAGCAGCACCCAAGTTACTTGGAAACTCATAAATTATTGTTTGTTTGAAACCGCTCTGATGGTTGCAAAACTTGGCTTATCATACTATTGATTAATTCTTTAAGCTGTTACTTTAAAGTCCAACCGGTCTTGACCGATTGTAAACCAAACTGGTGCAGTTATTTTGGGCAATAATTTTGGTCTTTATTTGGGCCAAAGGGATGTATGTGTGTTATAATATGCTGGTTGGGATTATACATTTTTAAAAGAAGAAAGACGCTTCAAACCAAAAGTAAACGTAGATCGACTCTGCTAATTTGAGAAACAAGCGAGAGTAGACCCGGTCTCGGGTGACGTTTTCCCTGCTTCCTCGCCGGCTTCCTCGGGCCAATCAACCCTAAGCCTCGGCATGTGACTGGTTTTTATTTCCTATACGACCACTCGTTTCTAGCGATGTGCTGGTGGGTGATGTCAAATGGAGGGGTGCTTTTTCCTTTTATTTTACAAACCTTAAGCAAATAAATGTCAAATCTCACCATTGATGGGCTGCTCGCTCTGCTCTTAAAAAAAAATGTATTAATTTATTTATGTCCTTTTTTTTTGTTTAACTCTCACATGATCTGGTGTTGTCTGTGTGTGTTTTTTTTTTGTGTGTGTTTCTGGAGCATGAACATGGCTGGTTTCATGTCTGGGTTGGATGTGATGTGATGAGCTCTTTCTTTGGCAAGAAGAGCATGGGAGGAGTAGATTTATTTATAAAATCCAAGCCACCTGGGTTTAATTGATTAGGTGATGTTTGGTTATTCCCTCTTTATAGGTGAGATGTGGGTGGGTCTTTGTTTTTCATACATGAGTAATATATATGAGCCAAACCCGCGCTCCACGCGAAGTTTCTAAAGTGAGGGTTCGTTAGGACGTCAACATATCCAGTTTTCACAATGTGATTTATAGAATTTCTTTATATACAATGTTTCTTGTTACTTTTTTTTGTGTCCTATGCACCTTCTGAGGTAGTCAGCATGTGCAGAAGAGGGTTTTACATTGCAGACGCTGTTTTCTGGGAGTGGCATTACGCCTCTCATCAGTGACGGTCTGTCGATGACAGATGTATTGACGTCAGCGAATGAGTGATGTCATGACATAATTACGCCTCTCAGCGGTGACATCACACGTCGTCATGCAAACGAATGTAAAAATTAGAAAATCTCCAAAAATTCCCAAACCTGTACGTCTGGCGTGATCTCACATAGCCGATGCTGTACATCAGACCACCTGCATGCCGAAAGTGGCGACAATCCGTCCGGCAGTTTCGGAGGAGATACGTCCACAAAATATGGCTTAACGTATTGTTACGGCTGTGGAAATTAGCAGAGCACCACATAGGTCCTTCGATCAGTTATACCGATAATTCTGTGTTCAGATAGATTTCCCCACCGTTGTCTAAAGGGATTATTCGTGTCACCCGGGCTGTGATCTTTGAGGTAGCCGTTTTTCTTTTACTATCGTTATTTTGGACCAACCGCCATTACTACCACCACAAAGCCCCACCAACCACAACAACCACGAGCACCACCACCACCACCTCGTCAACTGCCAACAACCCCACAGACAACGAACAGCCACCAACCCACAACAACCATGATCACCACCACCACCTTCTCGTCAACCACCCAACCACACCACCCTCACAACCACCACGAACGCCAGCATCAACCATCTCCACAACATCGCCTCACCACCTTCTCCACACCCGCATTTCAACAACCACACCACAAACCTCTCCACATCAAATAACGTCTCTGCCACGGATACCCATCAAGAAAGGAAACAAAGGCAACGGTAGGAAAACCCGTTGCCCCCGCTGAGTGCGGGCAGAACCACAGCGCCGAGGAGAGAAGTTCCGATAACGCTGGGATTTCCCTTCCCCCTTTTTTCTTGCTTTCCCGCGGGATGGGGGAGGGGTGAATCGGGCCAGGGTTCAAAGTTGAAGTAAAGGAGGGGCCTGATTTTGGGCGAATAACGGCCCTGGCGCCACACTCCCTTCGCGGCGACAACTCCAAGCTTCTGGAAGTTTCCCGCGCGTGCTGGAAGTAGGGAGGGCGATGCACACGTGGGTATAAAGGATAAGCTGAGGAGAAGGTCTGGGGGTTGTTGGGAGTCTCTCTCGAGGTCTTTTTTGGAGGTCGAGAGGGTCGAGGTCTCTGTCTGGAGGTCGTGGCCGCTCGTCGAGTCGTGCCTTACCATGGGTCGTGGAGACGGGACGGCGCGGGTCGCCCCAGCAAGGTGAAGGTAGCCAGCCCAATCTCGCGGAGCCTCTGCGGTCTACACGGCTCCATGGTATAAAGACCCCAAGGGGTCCAGTCTACCCCCTTGTCTTTGAGGGGGTTTTTCCTTGCTTTTCTTTGTATGAAAGTTGTGGCGCCATATCTGCAAGTAGAACTGTGATAAGTGACTGTACATAATAAATAGACAGTATTAGCTCTCCTTTGCATTGCTTGTGTGTTTTGTATTGATTGCATACGTGCATGCCTCCATCTGTGCTGTACAAATAAATGTGCTTGTTTAAATGTACCCCGTTCATTGCGTCTTTTCCTTAATTGAGCTGCCATCTTGCACTCGGAATATAGTTGGTTTTTAAATAGCCAGTCAAGTGATCGGGTCCAACGGGACTGCGCGATAATACCCTGCTCGGTTATCCCAAAAGGAAGTGAGCTGCTTAAGCGGCTCGTTTCCAAGCGGTCCCGTTGAGGTACAATCTCTAGGTAATCTACCCGCGCGATTAATTTGTTAGGGTTAGGGTTAGGGTGTGAGTGTGAGGATTTGTGATGGTGTGCCAGCAACTTCGCTCCCATTGAAATTGCCATGCAGTGATCTGTTGATTACATGCTGCCCAGTTTCATTTTTTGGTCTGATTGAAAAATATATCTTTTTCCCTGGAGGTTTGCATTAATTTGAAGCAACTTTTACTTGATATTTTTGTCTCCCCGAGGAGCGTTTCAATGTTTCAGGGTGGTACAGATAGGAAAACAGAAATAAAACCCTGTGCTTTCCCCTGAAGGCCTGCTGATGTCCTAATTTCCTTAAGTCAGTAATAATTGCCTGATAAATCCACCCGCTCTTTCATAATCAAAGCGTGTTGTCATAGAAACAAAGCACAGCAATACCAATGTCGTCTTTATTATAAAAAGAGCCCTGTCTGTCTGTCTCTCTCTGTCTGTCTCTGTTTGTTGTGTTATAACTTGAACGGATTAACGGATTTCAATGAATCCAACCACGGTGGATTCAGAAAATTCCCAGAAATGTTTGTGACGTAAAAAAAAAAAAGTCGTTTTGTGCATGGGGTATACGTGGGCACACGTGGTGAAACTACACACGCCAACCAGTGACGCTGGTTATCTCCCAGAAATCCTTTTTTTTGTTTGTTTTTGCCCCATTGATTCGCCATCGCAGCAAAGATTGGTATTCCCGTCAACAAAGTGACGTGCTTTATTTGCTAGTGTATTATTATATACTGGCAACCAAATCGCCGATGAGGGGTACAAATCATGATGGAACCCGTACAAGACAAACATCGAATGTATATTCTCAACTCAATAATGTTGCAAGCTTGGCAACCACAAAGGATGTGAAGAGGAAAGATGGGGTTGCAATTGCCGGGGCAGAAGATAGCAGCATGAGAAATGGTATCTCCACTCTTGCTGATGTGCTGGCACAGGTGGTGTAGTAACCTGCTTTGGGGATGACTAGTAGCGGACTTGTATGGAACAGGTACCCGCTCGTGCTCAATGGAAAACTGATTCAAAATCGTCCGGTTGTGTCATGTTGTCCACTCTTGTTTTCTGTTCTAGTCCAGACTGCAACTCTGGTCTTTATACTTTTGTCTCTTTGCATTCCTCTTCATCGTGTTATATGCTCGTGGGCCAGTCTTGTACCGCCTGCTACAGTTTGTCCATGCACTATATATAAACTATATATCTGTGATCACAAAGCAATCGCCAAGGGCAAGCTTCCCCTGGCTTCCCTTTGGCCCACAATCCAATGATGGCCATATTTTGTTTGGACTGCCATATCAACTTGACCTTCAATGTTTATGGTTGGTGTAAATAAAGAAAATGTGTCCCAATCTACAACATATCCATAGAACTCAATATCATTAATATTGGAGGAAAATTATTACCTCTCCCACCGAAGGTGAAGGAGGTTGTTTTCAACCCTCTCTGCCTTTTTCTTGTTATTTTTTTGTCTGTCTTTTTGTCGCCTACAGGTCAAAATTTTAAACCGATCTTCACGAAATTTCACCACATGATAGAATTGTCATAAGGAAGAAGCCTATTGTTTTTGAGGTCAAAAAGTTAACATAGGCCAAAGGTCGACAACTAAGGTGGTATTTCTAAATTCCTCAGTTTTCATCCGATTGACTTGAACTTTGAAGAGG
Organism: Eptatretus burgeri; assembly: GCF_056783735.1. NCBI lineage: Eukaryota > Metazoa > Chordata > Myxini > Myxiniformes > Myxinidae > Eptatretus > Eptatretus burgeri. The sequence goes on along the minus strand of NC_140966.1, from coordinate 30,459,650 downwards.
ATTTATATTTCATTGAATTCAACCACCAATTATTTTGGAGGTCAACATAGGACGAATTTTTTAAATTGTCAATTTTCATCCGATTCACTTGAAATTTGAAGAGGAGTTGCATATTTGGTCATTGAATTCAACCACCAATTATGTTTGAGGTCAAATTTGTTTTATTGATTTTGCAAGTATTGAGCTCTGCACAACGTCTTCTACTTACTTGCAAAATCAAAGATTTTTCAAATATATTAGCCAGTCGATTTTGTTATTCTGTGTGTCTGTTTGTCACTGACGGATCACAAATCTAAAGCGATCTTCACAAAACTTTACCAAGTTGTAGAGATAGTCTCAACTGAGAAGCCTATTGATTTTGAGGTCAAATTTCAGTCATTTTTCATCCCATTGACTTGAAATTTTAATAAGATTTGCATATTGCGTCACTGAATTGGGAAACCAACAATCATTGAGGTCAAAAGGTCAACTCAAGGTCAAACTTCTAAAATTATCAATTTTCAACTGAAAAATCATTAATTTACATCATATTAACTTCCAAGTTGAACAGAATTTGCAAAGTGCATCACTGAATTGGGGAAGCAACTAATTTTGAGGTCAAAAGGTCAAGTTAAAGCCAAGCTTCTAAAATCACCAAATTTAATCTGAAAAATCATCAATTTTCATCTGATTAACCTGAACTTTGATTAAGATTGTCAATTTTAATCTTAATGAAATAGACAATTTGATGTATCCACGGCAACCTTTGGAGAGGTGGTGGACTTTGCAAGTATCGTGCTCTGCATGATGTCTTTTTCTTGTTTGTTTGTATGCAGGATATCTCAAAAAGTTGTCGATGTATCTGGATGAAATTTTGTGGACAGGTTCAGTGTGAGACAAGGACGAACTGATTAGATTTTGGTGAAGATCCGGTCCGGATCCGACTACGAGAATTTTTTTAGTGATTCTTCTCCATTGAGAGAAAGGGCCATAAATTATGTATTGTGCGATATCTCAAAAAGTTGTGGACGGATTCAGATGGAACTTGGTGGACATGTTGGGTGTGTGACAAGGAAGAATTGATTCAATTTTGGTGAAGATGTGGATCTAGATCCGTTTCTGGATGTGATAATTTTTTTGTGATTCTTCACCATTGAAAGATATGGCTAAACTAACATATAGCACGATTTCTCAAAAAGTTGTGGATGGATTCGGATGAAACTTGGTGGACAGGTTGGGTGCGGTAAGGATGAATTGATTTGATTTTGGTGAATATCCGAATCCAGATCTGGATATGAGGATTATTAAATTTTCAAAGTGATTCTTCACCATTGAGAGATTGGGCCAAAAACGATATCTTACTGCATAGCATGATATTTCAAAAATGTAATGGGCCCGATATGTTCTCGTGGATCGGGCATTGCGTGCCGGAGGTATGTGCTCTACCGAGTGCCCTTCTAGTTCAAGCTGTTATCAAAAAATGTTTTTTGGTAATTGGGACACAATCTGAAAAAAGTAGGTCAAGTACACGAATCACTATCGGGTGAACAACATCAGTGCGGGTCCCCACTATTATGATGCAAGAACGTCTTGGAAGCCAAGCGGTTGGTCTTTGAGATTCTGCATTGGCAAAATTGAGTGCATTTTTTTTTCCCAGACCACCATTTGACCTTGACCTTTAACTGGAGGGTATGATATAGATTAAGCCAAAATGTGCCTTGCTCTCGGCTATCTAGAGAGGGAAATTTTATTCTGATCAGACAAACAACCTCGGTCGAGTTTTGGTGAAAAATTTTGAAATGCCTATAATTTGGTCATGGCCTTAAAATTATGTCAAGGTCAAAAAATTGTCAACCCCCGATACATTGTCTTCCCATTGTTGATGCAAAATTTAATGACAGCTCGGACATTGATACAGTTTGGAAATTGGGAGTGCAGGAAGAAAAATAGAAAAACTTTCTTTTTCCCCCGCTTAAATGGTGGTTTTGTACTAATTCGTGTCTACCAAATTCTGGTGCCATTAAAAATTGAGGACACTAATTGTATTATAGAAACAAACCCGACAATGAAGGCAATAAGCCTCCGCATATCCTATAGGGGGAGTTTTAAATAATCCTCGCTCAAGTGGCTTGGTAGAATTTGATAGTGGATTTGGATTGGGGTGTGGGAAGAGAGGTGTGCTTGCAATCACAAGGAAGGGTTGGACACAGATTTATGAGTCCTTGTGGTTAATGGCTTATAGCCACAAAGCCCCGCTAAAGCGAGCAGTGAGCACAAGCTCTGTGGCATTTCCGAGAACATTCGGACACCAATGGGGTCTTTTATAATAATAATTATTTTTAATTGAGGTTGAGAAAAATATTTATTTATTGGTGAGTGTGAATTTGCCAAATCGTGTGGTAAATTGTTTCGTGAATGATGCATGTCGATATTGTGAATGATGGTAAGGAAAAATAATTCCTCAAGAGGCTGAAACCAACGTGATATTCGAGCATTTTTGTTGGGTCGGTTGATGTAGTGATACAACTAATATGTTTTGGTTGCACTTGCATGTTTTGAGTGAACATTGCAGAGCATTGCTGCAGTGTTGAATAGTCCTTGGCAAGCAGCCTTTCCTGTTGACATGCATGAGTTTTGAAGAAGCATTTGGTTTTGCTTTGCTTCGCTGTTTGTTTTTTTTGCACAAAGTGGATGAGTGCACAATATATCCTGAAGTGTTGATGAGAAATAATAATATATTTTGGTGTTAAAGACTGGTGTTAAAATAGGCATTGTTATGAATGATGATGAAAATGAATATTTCAGTGGCAGGTGAATTGATGATCAGTTTTCTAACTGTGATTTATTTATTTATTTATATTGTACATAATAAGAGTATCAGCAGGAACTCTTAAGAATAAACTGTGGCGCACACGCACACGCACACGCACACGCACACGCACACACACACACCTTCTCCTTTTTGGAATAAAAATCTTTAATTTACATATTTGTATGATATTTTATTCACACTTTTTACCATAAAAAGGTAAATATAACAAAAAAAAGTCTGTACCAGTCACAGGCATTACACAAAAATTTGTTTGTGAAATCATTAGGTTTCAATGCTTTTAAAAACCAAGTGCTCATTTTGACCTCTCTATTTGATACATTTTCATATACTGAGCTGTTCTATGCATTTTCTTATACGCAGCAACAAGTTTCGCATCATTTTCTGAAGGGTGTCTTGTGTAACTCCCAAGGTAATCGTTATAAATGCAAATTTCAAATGAGTAACTGTAATTGGTTTCAACTTGCACACACACTTTCTGAATCATCCCCATTAAAAAATAAAAAAACAGTGGTGACAAGTCCTGAAAAGATGAAAGTATTGCTCTCTTTCTTCTGGACTGGCTCCCCTGTAGTGTAGTAGATAGTGGAAAAATCGTGCAAATTATGATACAAGCATCAAATTTGGCATTTCTGTTCTGCAGGGCTTTCTGATCAAATCTGCCCGATTGGCCATTTGAAAATCCAAATTTAGAAAAATTTGAAAAAAAAAAATAAAACTTCAAAACAAATTGAAGTCACAGCTGGTTGAAATTCTTGAAGCGCAAGTGAACATCCCAGACACTTCAAAGATATTTGATGATTATGCAAAAGAAGACATCATCCCAAAGGTGGAATCCAATGGTGCCAGGTACGAGAGGGTGGACATAGTGTTTGATGTGTACAAGAAGTCAAGTCTGAAGTCCGAGGCAAGGTCGAAAAGGGGGCAAGGAATCAGAAGAAGAGTGACAGGAACCAGTAAGACCCCAAGTAACTGGAGAAGCTTTCTTCGGGATTACAGCAACAAGACTGAGCTGTTTCACTTCCTTGCGGAAAAGATGTGTGAAGCACAGACGACAAGCACAGTCATTGTCACAAAAGGAGAAGATACCATTAGCAACACAAGGAAGTCACTGGATGCTGTGTCTCCATGTTGTTATGAAGAAGCTGACACTCAAATATTTGTACATGCCAGGGATGCAACGACTGATGAAAAGAGAAAGAGAGAGAGAGACAGAGACAGCAAGTCCATTATCATTAAGGCTAATGACACAGACGTACTAATCATAGCAATATCTGTACTGCCATCCTTACAGGAACTAGGTCTTGAGAACATGTGGATTGCCTTTGGCCAAGGAGCCAAGGCGCGATGGATTCCAGTCCATGAGGTCGTTTCTGCAATCGGGCCTGAGAAAGCTAGAGGGATCCCATACTTCCATGCGTTCACTGGATGTGACGTCGTGTCTGCCTTCTGCGGTAAAGGGAAGAAAACTGGATGGCAGACTTGGAACGTCTTTGATGATGTTTCTGAAACATTCACCAATCTCAGCCAGCATCCAACATTGATTCCTGATCTTGACTTTTTTTGAAGTTTTTATCTTGCCAAAACGAAGTTTTTGCAAGATATGTTAGTCAGCTTGTATGTTTTTTTGTTTTTTTTGTTTGTCTGTAATCACGTATAAAAAATTCTGCAGAGCACAGTTATCATTGGAAATTTTTGTAACTTCGCATATCAGAGACCTATAGAGGTCCCTTTCAGTGCATAAAATTTTGAAGGTCAAGGTCACTTTGTCGCAAATCAGGGGAGTCGACGAAACCCTTATTTTTTGAGTAATTTTGATCGGATTGTCTTCAAACTTCATGGGAATATAGTTCATGGTCTGGCGCTCAGCTGATTAATTTTTGGTGGCGATTGGCCTTGATCTTCATGGTTTGCGCCTCAGGTCAAACATATTTGACCCCAAGGTCAAATTTTCAAGTTTTTGGAACCATATCGTGTAGTACCTCAAATTGAACACCACGATGAGTGCTTTCTGGATATGTCAAGCTTGAGAGATTATGACGTCATTTGGTGACGTTATGAGGCAAAAGCATATTTTTCATGGTTATTCTGTAGAACGATTCTCATTGGAATCTCTTGTAGGCAGATATTCCTCAAGGAGTCGCTCCTGGTGGATAGCAGCTCTGTTCACCTCAGTGTGACCTTAAAGAAGTCACACGTGGTCACCTTTTGGCAAGATACGGGTCACCCTGCGGGTGACATGGGTTTATTATTATTTTTTTTTCAAATTATTCAAAATTTGGATTTTCAAATGGCCAATCAGGCAGATTTGATTAGAATCCCCTGGAGAACAAATGTGCCAAATTTGATGCTTATATCATCATTTGTACGATTCCTCTCAAAAATTGCTGTTATCTGCCCCACTATGCCTCACATTTTTCTCAGCTTGATGCTGTGGAAACCAAGGCCTTCAAGATGATTGTAATCTCCCGTGATGAAGCTGAGTCTGTGGGTCTTTCACTCTTCCATCACAGACAGGTCGGGTTGGTTTCTATCTTCTACCACCTCCTTTCTGGTCTTGCACCTTTTGCTCTTCCCGTGCTTCGTCCTCCTCCCCTGGTTTCTGCAGGACATACACAATCCATCAACCCCCCCTTCTGGTGAAACTCTCTCCACTCATTTGTCTCCCCCCCCCCACCCCCTTGTGGAACCAACTGCCACATCTTCTTTAATCTCATTCTTCCTTCCAAGTCTTCAAGACAGCTGTTCACCACCATTTCAGATTAACCCCAATCCAAAATGATGATCTTTTCGATCTTCGCTAACCCATCCCAATCTCTCCTTCCAAATGTCCATTTTTAGGTCATCTCTACCGAGATGACCTAATAAAGCCGGACCAAATGTCCGTCCGCCCGTCCGTCCGTCAACAATTTTTCTTTCCGATCTTGATGAAACTTAGTATGTGGGTAGAGGTCGTTGAGTGTTGCACAACGATATAACTTTTGTCCAGGGATGAGGTCACGTAAGTTATAAAAATCGCTATTTTCAAAACCTATCTTGTCTGCCATTCTCCAAGATATTCGGCAACTGTTTATTGATTATGATAGTAAAAAATATTATCTTGTATCTAACCAGACAGATTTTTGAATTTCCTTTCCATTTGATCGTCACGTGATCTGGAAGATGGCCAAAAACGCCGATGCGATTCGCAAGGAAGGAAGGAAGGAGAAATCAAATATAAATAATATGGAATAGGCAAAGCCTAGAAGCGATTGTAGAATTCTTCTTATATTCGCTTCTGACTTTACATAAAACTTGTTCACAGCTGTATACTTGCCAACTATACCGTGGTACGTGTAAGCGCCGCACAGCTGATGATGTAAGCGCCGCACAGCACACGCAATTTCCGGTTACTTCGGCCTGGATTCGGGATCGGCGAACAAAGAATGTAAATCACGATTAAAAAATATTTTTTGATGATGCAGGAGATATCTTTATTATAATTAACTTTGGGGGAAAAATAAATAAACGATCACTTCTGGTCAAGAATAAAAGAAATTAAAAGTTCCGGAAAGGGTTTCAAAATCACTCCCGGTAATGTTAAATACAAAATAAACACTTCCTGTCATGAAAAAATCACCTTCGGAAGTATAAAATTAACTTTGGGAAAAAAAATAATTGAATAAATAAATAAACACTTCCGGTCATGTTCTCCCGGCATGCATCATTCCCCATGACAAAAAACGGAAACAAAAAAAAACCAGAAACAAAACAACAAACGGAAGCAAAATGGTCATAGCCAATGACACGGATTCACAATTGCCAAGGTATTGTGTTGTTTTTGTTGTTTCCTATTCTCTCATGTGCACACGTTAAGTAATATTCACAAGATAGAAATAAAACCCAATCGTGTTTATACACCGCACAGCGTTTAACAACAACCGGAAGCAAAAAGTCAGAGCTAACGACACGGATTCGAAATAGCCAGGGCTATTGTGTTGTTGTTGTTGTTGTTGTTATTTCCTATTCTCACATGCACGCGTTAAGTATTAAGCTCACTTCGTTCGTTACAAAACACATTTTTAGCCTTTTATATTTATACATTTTCTGCCGAAGGTGCAAACGTTTCAAAACCCGAAATGTAAACGTCGGTATTTATTTTCAAAATATAATTTCGTGCGCGCGTGCCAAAATGCCGAGTCATCTTTAACCAAACTGCGCAGTAGTCTGGCCATGGCGTCTGAGCAGTGGCCAGCGTGGTTCAGATTGACTGTGGTTTCTGGGGCGAAGGTGATTGTTAAGAAGTATGTCGGCGGTATAAATTTGAGTGACTGTATTGGTGATTTAATCACGCAACATCTTGACAACGAATATTCTGGCCAAACGATTGCATCAATTCAGTGCATCAGCAGGGATGATTCGCAGGCTCCTCTCGATCGTGCCGATATCTAACATAATCACCGGCGGACATAGGGCTGCAGGCTGTGGGGCGAGACCACGGATCCCGGATGAGGGGATAAGTGACAAATTATGCTGCATGCTTCGGGCTTTCTGATTAATATATCAATGAGTACATTCCATAATTAAAGAATTAATAATTAATGAATCTGGCATACAAAATGTTTTTTCAGACCTGACATGTTACTTTGTGCAGTGTCACGAAACTTCTGTGGAATTAATAATTTATGAATTTGCTTGCTCTAACGATTTTTCAAACCTCAATATCTCTATAAATACTTGACCAATTTTCATTCTGAAAGTTGCATTATAATCAGTGAAGAATAATCTACAGGATTATCATAATCTCCGAGAGCTAAGCCTATTTTTTCGTTTTTTTCTCCAACCCGAAGTGAAATGTCCCCAGAGTGGACGGACCGCAAAACCACATATTGCACTTACTGGTGATTCTGATGTGTTAATCCGGGTACTAAATGAACAATACATATTTATTAATTCTGTCATTAGTAGAATTATCCTAGTGTATCTCTGTGAACTATTTCAATCTAAACGGTTAGTTTGGACTGTTTTGCAGTTACCTGAACTGAACATTGGGAACTTGGCATTATAGAGATGACCGTCACCCCCACACGGGGGTAATTTTTTTTTGTTCCCCCCCCCCCCCCAAGAGCTTCCTTCTGTATCCATCTTGTCAACCCCATGCATCCTCTCTTGCCCCCCCCCAAAATTCCTCCCCCTCACCCATTGTTTGCTCTCTCTCTCTCTCTCTCTCTCTCTCTCTCTCTCTCTCTCTCTCTCTCTCTCTCTCTCTCTCTCTCTCTCTCTCTCTCTCTCTCTCTCTCTCTCTCTCTCTCTCTCTCTCTCTCTCTCTCTCTCTCTCTCTCTCTCTCTCTCT
>NC_140966.1:30361509-30436509 GCF_056783735.1 Eptatretus burgeri | reverse complement strand
GAAGTTGTCTTTATTTTGCCATGTAGGCCAATTGGACCATTTACGCTATGGACTCCCAGGCAATAAGAGCCCTACACTTACCTCCCGGAGGTTGTGTTTTCACTCCTGTCTTTGTTTGCAGGATATTACAGATATCTCCAAGTTTTGGATGGATTAGAATGAAATTTGGTGGGCAGTTTGGGTGTGTGAGAAGGACTAATTGATTAAATTTTGGTGAATATGTGCGTATTGGAATTTTTAGTGATTCTTCACCATTGAGAGATGAGGCTAAAACTGATTATAAAGCATGGTATCTCAAATAGTTATGGATGGATTCGGGCAAACCTTGGTGGATGAGTTGGGTATGTGTCAAACCAAGGTGATTATAGTTTGGTTAAGGTACAAATGCAGATGCAGCCCATCAGTTGGATTCCAAACATAAACTGTTAATCCTGGGAGAGGTATCCGAGCACCTTTCCAGTCACAAGTTTTGTTTTTTCAGTCGAACGTAAATTCATGTTATATGCTGTATGTTATATAGTGTCCAACGATTATGTCGATATTCCAGTGATACCGATATCATTTTTCATATCTCTATACCGATTATACCTGTATACCGAAAACAACCCGGTACATCACCAACAAATCAAAGAAAGGTGTTTACAATCCTTAAATACCATACTTGATTTAACAAGCTTTGATGTACTTGGTATCTCGGGATCCCTGTGTCGTAAGAGGCGACCAGGGTTGCGTCAGGAAGGGCATCCGGTGTAAAACATGTGCCAAATCACTATGCGGATCATATGGATGATCCGCTGTGGCGACCCCTAACGGGAGCAGCCGGAAGAAGAAGATGTACTTGGTATCTCGGCTACCCCTGAAACAGTGAAGACGTACCAGGAGGTAAGTGCAGTAGTTTTTAACTTTCAACCATCAACATCTGAGCTCCGTACAAGCAATCGCATTTTCCTTTGCCCTCGTGGCTGGTTTTAAAGCAATTGCCAATTGGTTATTTATTAGCATTTGGTCTGCTTTCGAAGGCCTGTGCTGATTACCAACATGGTGATCCGCAATAGCAATACCGGCCTGTGCCGATTACCAAATACCGATATCCCATGAAAACAAAATCATTTTTCATGCAAGGTGGAAGTAAAATAACTTATCATGGAGGGGGAGGGTGGGGGTGGTGGTTGTGTGGGGGTGGTGGGGGGGATGAAATGCTTTGAATGTTATTTTTTCCCCATATCAATGATGTGTGTGTCATATATGAATACGTAATGGACCATTGGACCACTGTGTATTTTTGTAACCTGCGTAAATTTCTTTTTAATGTTTTTTAAAAATACCGATGTAGCGGTATTAGACCACTGGTATATCGAAAAACAAAATCCATACCGACGGAGCCTAATGTTATACCTTCCCTTTAATACACTCCCTCACCCCGCACTTTTTGTTATAGTTGTGGTGCTGACTAAGCTCGAGAAAGTGCGGTAGATGGGGAAGAGAAGTTAATAATCATAATCATAGTGGTTGACATGTGACATGTCTGGTCTCTATCATTCTCCAGTTTGTTCATTTCGTTATCATTTTCCAATTCACCCCCACCCAGAATTAATTTGTGATCTGGCTAGTAAATGAAAAAAAAAAAATTCTCATCTTGTGGTTTGCTTCCTTTTGGTTGACCTTTTCTTTTCTGCCTTGGTCTCACCTAAAACTCAACATTCCTTCAACATTAGTATTTTCTCTCCAATGTTTATCATTCCAATTCAAACTCGTGCATGGGATTATTCACCGTCGTTTCATTTGATATAAACTACATTTAATTTCTATTAATTATTTAACCTCTTTCACAAAGCTTCCTTTTGATTCAACATTAAATGGTTACACATTAATGTTTGATTGGAGCTCTGTGACATTCGCATTGGGCAAACAAATGGGAAAAAATTAAAAAACAAAAAAACTGGATGATCAACATGTGCAACAATGTTTCAGTCGTCATGCATCAAATATACGAGCTCTTATGAAGCACTTGATAAGCGACGTTATGTGCCACAGTCTTTATCAGCTCGTTTATTGATAGCGCTCATATATATATATATATATATATATATATATATATATATATATATATATATATATATATATATATATATATATATATATATATATATATATATATATATATATATATATAGTTAAGTCCAAGCTCTACGAATCCGAGTCCTGTGTTGAAAGTTTGTTGTAAATTGTCTTAATTTGCATAATGCATAATCACAAATATAGAAAACGAATTTATTTGTGATTATTATGTAAATGAAGACAATAAAATATCAAAACCAACTAACAATGCAATTTGTATCAAGATTTTATTCCATACGATGGCCCTCTTGCTAAAGTTTGCTCATCGTTTGCTCATTTTTGCTGTAGTTTGCTCGAAAAACCGTCATCCTTACTATATAATTCATGAATCAGTGTTTGTGTGTTTGTCGTGCTACTTGCTACTCGAACAGTTCTGGGCCAATGACATCCAGACTTACTACATAGGATCAGCATGACATGACCCCAAATAGTGCATTGGGTTGTTTTTATCTTTGCTCGTGGTCTTGAGGGGAGAAGGGGATACAAATTCTCCATGTTAATGTGTATTGTGTAGATCTGCCTTCATGGGGGAGAGGGAGTCTATTACAAGTCCCCACCATTTATAGTACAGTATTCCTGTCCCCACATTTTCCAGTACAGTGAGGTGTTTTGAATTGTTAGGCAGCAGGTATATTTTTGCTTCATGAACATAACCTGGGATATATATTGTTATCCCTGTGGAAATTCTCAATACACCATAAAGGACCTTAGATCAGTTATGACGATAAGTAATTGTGTCGTTAGATTTCCCCACCGTTGTTTAAAGGGAATTTCCGTGTTCACCGGGCTGCGATCCTTTGAGCTAGCCGTTTTTCTTTCGCTATCGTTATTTTGGACTGTCCGAAAACGTCGAACGAAGGCCCCGTGGAACACCTGCAGCAACGCGCGAGTTTTCCCGCCGTTTTTGCGCCGCCAACGCTGGCACGAGAAGCGGCGAAGAGCTCGCTCGCGATTGGTGGACACGGGGCGTGAGGCGGTCGGGAGGGGGAAACGCTCCTTTTCAAGGAGCTTCTCGAAAGAGCTCGAAGGGAGGCGTAGCCGAAAAGGGGGTGGAGTGAAGGGGCGGAGCCCCACGCTATATAAGGCGGACCGCACGCGGGGCTCGCTCTCTCTTCTTCTTCGTGCTCGATTGCTCTGCTTCCTCTTCGTCGACATCATCTGCTCTCTTCTGGATCGTCGAGGTAGTCTTCTCCCTCTGGGCGCCAAGTCGTGATGGTTGCGAGCGGTGGTCCAGGGTCGAAGCGCGCACGAGAGGAGAGTGCCGGAGAGGGCTCGCTGACCGTCGCACCTCGAGGGTGCAGGTTACCTGCTACGGTCTCGCGGGACCCGCTCGGTCTCCCAGGTCCCGTGTCATAAAGACCCAAGTGGTCCAGCCTGACCCCCTTGTCTGTGAGGGGGTCTTTTCTTGTGTTTCTTTGGGGTTTTTGAATGAATGTTGTCGTGGTGCCATCCTGTCAAGTAAAACTGCTTAAGTGACTGTAATTTTATTAATTATATTCGGTCGTAGTGCTTGCCCTTGCTGTTGGCTGCCTGCTTTTGTTCCTATTTGCCTGCTTACGTGTTGTATAATAAATGTCCTTGTGTGAAAAGTATCCCGTTCGTCGTCTCTTTCCCCATTTAAAGTGCCATCTTGAATCGCGGAATAAATAAATAGCTGGGTTTTAGATACCCGTTAAATAGAATCGGATCCGGCGAGGTCGGCCATAATACCCGCTCGGTTATCACTGCAGAACGGAACGGACCGCTTAAGCGGTTCGTGTCCCAAGCTGACCTGCGTCGAGGTACGGTCGCCCGGTCGACTGCCCGCGCAGGTACTTAGGTATATCGAGTTCGGCGAGTGACCCTATCTTGCGTGGGTAGACAATTGGCACGGCCGTGGTGAGGTTGAAGACCCACCCGTGACAGGGTTCCGTTGTTAGCTCCGTAAAGTCACGACTGAATTGTCCGTCCGGTGGGCGACGTGGCTGACATTAGAGGTAAGCGGCCGATCGCACGCCGGCGGGTGCGAATTCATAACAATATATATATATATATATATATATATATATATATATATATATATATATATATATATATATATATATATATATATATATATATATATATATATACCTATACAGAGCTGTTAGTTGCATATACACCATCCAAGTAAATGTATGTGTCAGAAGAATGTGTTGCATGCTTGGAACCAGATCGCTGTAGGGTGGTTATTCTGGGAGTAATAATAAATAACAATAAAAAATTTAAATAGTAAGAGTTTGATTCCTGACTCCTTGATGTATGTAGTACAAGTCCTTGTTTGGCCTTTAAAAATAATCGATGAATTAATTTCATTGAAGGTATAAACTATAAACGTTCGGCTACAGACAATTTTGACATGTAGAAATTAAATGCACTTGTCACCTTCATGTCTTGAGGATAAATGTTGAATTAACCAGAGAGTTGGTGTCAAAGACACCCAATGCTCGCCTGTTTATACATTTATCGTTTTTAAAAGAAGAGTTTAATAATTAATATTTTTTATTTTAGCATTGCAGTAAAGTCTGATCCAAATAATTTAAAGCAATATATGTATTTGTATATTGTAATCAGTAACAAGAGCACAAGTGAGCACAATATACGCCCGAACAAGAAGGTATATGCAGAATTGTGCTCTACATGGAAAACAGAATCCTGGTTGCCATGGAAACCACTTTAGATGATTAACGTATGTCATGACACACCGTCTCCACAGTCTGTACCTATGTACCAAATGTGAAAGTTGAATACTTTGGGAGTTAGAGTGCGGGCAGGAATGGATGGAAAACAGCACCCTGGTTGCCATGGCAACCACTTTAAATGACGAACGTATGTCCATCTCCACAGTCTGTACCTATGTACCAAATATGAAACGTGAAAGTTGAAAACTTTGGGAGTTGGAGTGCGGACAGGAACGGATGGACGGACAGACAGACAGACAGACGGACGGACGGACGACAGGTATCGCATTCCCCCACCCCCGATATATATTGTTGTGGTTGAGGAAATTCGCAAACCACCATTCAGGTCCCGTAGGTGAGATATCTCTAAGTACATGTGTAGTTAGCCCCAAACCCGTTGTTTAGAGGGAATAAATGTGATTCATTCGGGCTGCGACCCTTTAAGATAGCCGTTTTTCTGTTCTATCTTTATTTTGAACCAACCACGTCTCAACCGCCATCACACAACAACCACTAACTGCAACGCCGCTTCACCACAACAACAACGCCAACAGCCAAGACCTTTACCTTCACAGCACACCATCCTGCAACCATCGCATCACCGCCATTTCAAGCGTCACCGTGGCCAGGGACCGCCACTTTAGACCCTCCACCACCTTCGCCTCTCCTTCTGCGGCCATTCCCGCACCACTTGTGAACGCCGAGCGTCAGGCTGTCCTGGCCTCGTGCGGGACGCGCGCCGAGCAGCGGGTGCAAAAAGCGGCCTTTCCGAGGAGAAGTCTGATCAGGAATGATACACGCCCACTTCTGATCCGTCCTATCAGCAAGCGCGGGGCGATTTGGCCCCGCCTCAAGGCACGTCGGAGTAGAATCGATATATGCAAATTCGAGGATCAGGGGAGGTTCACGCCCACTTTTCCTCCGTCCAATGGGCGAGCGTGGCTCTGCCCCCGAGCTCATCCTGATCCGGAAATTTGCATATGGGTTCTCCTGCCATACTATAAAGCGCCGAGCGCGAGGCGAATTCAGTCAGTTTGGTTTTGGGCTCGGGCGAGTTGGAGAAGTGTGGCAGCAGCAGTCAAGACGGGTCTGGAGGAGAGTCAGTCTGTCGGGGTTCGGAGTCTGTCAGGGAGCTGCAGAGAGGGGAAGCTGGGAGCGCGGTCGAGGTCGCAGTGGAGTCGCTCGTCGCGGGACCCAAGCAAGCCAGCTATCCTCTTTCCGCAGAGCATCAACAATTCCCCCCTTTCCCCCCCTGCGCTGAGATAGTGCGGAAAGGGGGCCCCGTTCCCACCCCATTCCAAGCAGTGCCAACAAAACCCGCGGAGGAGCGCAGAGTCGTGGCACCGCCGCCACATTTGCGGCTCATCACAAGACGGGTAGGCTCCGCCCGGTCTCGCGCCCACAGGCCCCGTCTGCCCCCTTGTCGTTGAGGGTGGCCTTTTCTTTTGCTTTTGAGTATGTGTTGTCGTCGCCGTCTGTAAAGTAAAACTGTAAGTGTTGCCGTGTGCTCGCGTAGTCGGTAGTAGATCTGCATTGTTGTGTTTCTTTTGTTGCAATTGCTTTTGGTGCATAATTGTTGTAATTGTATATGTGTGCTTTCCGTGTCCCACGGAATAAATGTGCCTCATGTTGAACTGTTTTTCCCCGTTTCGCTTCGTCTTTTCTTTAATGGAATCTCCATCTTACTTCACGTAAAGGGTTGGTAGTGGGCTAAATACGCCCGACAATTAATCGGAACCGTCGAGGTTGACGATAACACCGCTCGGTTATCCCGATAGTACGGAACGGGTCGCTTAAAGTGGCCCGTGTCCGGAGTCGACCTGCGGCGAGGTGCGATCGCCCGGTCTACCCTCCGTGTGGGTACTTAGGTAGGTCGAATTTGGCGAACAACCCTATCCCACGCGGGGGGCCGATTGGCACGATCGTGGTGAGGCCGAAAGGCCCACCCGTGACTAGTTCCCGGCGTTAGTCCGAGAGGGCCACGACAGAATTGTCCGTCCGGTGGGCGACGTGCCGCGATTCGAGTTACGTGGCCGCTCGCACGCCGGCGGGCGCGAATTCGCAACAATATATATATATATATATATATATATATATATATATATATATATATATATATATATATATATATATATATATATATATATATATATATATATCGGGCATATAAAAAATAGTGTGGTCGATAAAAATATTAGAAAGGAAAAAATAACTTGCACCAAAAACTTTAACATTTTCTCGCTCATGCTGACGCTCACGCCGGGGGTATCGCTATAGCACTCTGTTCTTCGAAGAGGTGAGCTAAAAATGAAAGTTTAATGAGGAATAAAAGAGATATTTGGTTGTATTTTATCGAAGAAAAAAATCGATATTTTAAGTGCTTTAATCGACTAATGTTACATTTTTGGTAATAAGAGAGATGGTGGACTTGTATATTTACCGTAACTGCTCATAAAAATACATTTCAGTGCTTTCAAGGGCTTCAAAAATATCACAAAAACATTGGTAAGAATTAAGCAATTTGTATAATACTGCATTACGCACTGCTTAAAATAAAATAAACGGGTAAAAACATCCTTCGATCAAACGTGAAAAGGACAAATTATTATATTTTCGGCAAGAGGTGATCAATGTGATCTTGCGTGTTAACTTTCATCTCTGTGAGCTTTTAAATAAAGATGTTTGACATTTGAAGTGTTATGTTTACATAATTGAAATGGAAAGGGAAATGTAGTAAACTTTGTGCAGAGATTAGCAACTCTGGATTTGCAGGAGCAAATTTGAAAAATATTGTTTTGTAAGATTAATTGTTATTTTAAAAAAGACATATTTGGGTTATTTTCTGTCAAGGAAACCGATTTTGACCATATTTAGATGATTTGGTGACTTATTTAATCTGTAAATTGTTTTAAAAATCCTCGATTTTGCTCCTGAAATTAAATGCTCTAATTCACTCATGTTTGGTCATGCAGGAGCATCTGACCACTTTCTGAACTTGTACAAATTCCCTTCACACTGTGATATGATTAGTTTTGAAATCGCATGTGGAATTACCTAATCCTAACCTTAATTGCCTTATACCTTGACCCTGCAAAACAAACATGATATCTAACGTGGAATAAAGAAAATAATGTAATAAAATTGAGAAATCGAGCCAGCTGAATATAATTTCATATATACACCCGTCACTGTTTTTCTACGTTTGTTCGTCATGTAACCCCTCGCAAATCACCTCTCCACTCACCGTGAATGATCGCCCAACCTCTTTGACCTGACATCCATGGGATTTTGTGTCCTGACAAGCTCTTGTACAATTTTCTGGGAGTTCTTACAACTTCAGTTGTCTTTCCTCCTTTAAAAAATAAATTAAGTTAGACAAACCAAACCAAACACAATTGCAGATACTTATTTGAATGCTGTTATTAGAGATGTGCATGCAGTTTGTAAGATGTTTATGTTTATGGACTAAAATTAACATTGTAGTCAGGCTGCTAATTTGTGGAGTCTCAGTATGTGGCTACACTACAAGAGTAATCAAATACTGCTGTAACCACTGGAGTGTTTGTAGAAGCTTGAAACAATAACTGATGAAGTGTAAAGGAGGCAGTGATGTTGGGATTATGGGATGGTGTTACTGTTCGCTACTCTCTAAAGTTTAAACAAACATCATCCCTATGTTGTTTAAACCCTTTTTTTTAGACTGTTTGTCATCCCTACATTGCTTTTTTATTTTGCATAGATATTTAAATTTACTTGTTTCTGTAATTTTTTTTTATAATGTTGAATAACAGAATGGTATGGTACTCAGATGATACCCAATCTTGGAACAAAAGTGCCAAAAGACCTGAGTCAACAATGACAAATACTGCATGTCTTGCATAACGCTGACTGTATCTTGCAGCTGTCATTTTGCTTGTTTCTCAAAGAACAAGATGGTATTCATAGAATACATTGATACCCCACACAGTCTTGCGAAGGACTTGGTGCGAGTGAACTCTTGTGGTTTTTTTATTGTTTTAAATTTTTTTATTATTATTTTTAAATTTCATTTCTTTCTTTGATCCAAGATGGCTGCCAGACTGTGTCACTGATTGTTATCTTTATCAAACCATATTTCCCATGGGTAGTTGATGAATTACTTAAATTTGTCAGTTCAAATATTTATTCAATTGAGTTAGATTGGATATCCCCTGCTCAGGCTCTTCTGTACATAGCGAATCTGCCACCGATAAACCGTGACTCGAGAAGGTTCTTGATCACGTGGTTCGCTTTTTTTCCTGAAACTGTGACTGGAGGAGGGTTCATGATCACGTGTATTTTATTTTCATAAATATAACACTGAAAAACAAGGGATTTCTCAAGGCATGATATTTCTGCTGAGATAAGGCAAATGCATCGCCGCCTTGCCCCCATCAGGCTGATTGACAGTCGTACAGTCCTGCCCACCCCTCGGGTCCCGGCATCTTATCTATCTATAATTCCAGCAGTGTGTGTGTGTGTGTGTGTGTGTGTGTGTGTGTGTGTGTGTGTGTGTGTGTGTGTGTGTGTGTGTGTGTGTCTGTGTGTCTGTGTGTCTGTGTGTCTGTGTGTCTGTGTGTCTGTGTGTCTGTGTGTCTGTGTGTCTGTGTGTCTGTGTGTCTGTGTGTCTGTGTGTCTGTGTGTCTGTGTGTCTGTGTGTCTGTGTGTCTGTGTGTGTGTGTGTGTGACCGCTGTTTCTCGACAACCTCTGGTCCGATCAAATTTAAACTTGCCAGATATATTGCTGGGGACCTGAGGATGTGCCTTTTCAAGGTTTGATATTAATCGGACAAGTGCTTCGCAAGTTATGGCCATTTATTTACCAAACCAATGGCAAGACACGTTGTTGCGTGGGCGTGGCCGATGGTGAAGGGAACCTCAGCCGCGTTCCCCAATTACAGGTTACAACGTTCGGGCTTCCGGAGAGTGATGACTTTGTGTATTCTAATAATTTCTCGATTTCTTATGCGCATTTATAGATAAACACAATGGCCCAAGTTATGATCGTTTTCCTATTAGACAGTGTATAAATTTCGGTAAGATCAGAGTGCTGGTATGCTCCGAACAGGAAGTAAATTATTTTTTTGCACGTTTTTTTTTTTCCATGTATTCTAATAATTTCTCGATTTCTTATGCGCATTTATAGATAAACACAATGCCCCAAGTTATGATCGTTTTCATATTAGACGGTGCATAAATTTGGGGAACATCAGAGTTAGCTGGTATGCTCCGAAGCAGGAAGTAAATTATTTTTTGCACGTTTTTTTTCTCTTTCCTCTTCTCTTTGTGTTTTTCCTTGCGATGACATTGGGAAAAGGCAAAATACGTTGGCGCTAATTGAATAATTGGCCATTAAGAATAAATTGCGAATAATCATAACTGCCATATGCGAACTTCTGGACAGTGAGGACTTCACTTCCGGAGAGTGACGATTACTGTATTCTTTCTCGATTCTTTCTTTCTCGATTTCTGTACTTTCTCGATTTCTTTCTCGATTTTGTTAAACCCAATACCCCAATCCAGTCAGTGACGATTACTGTATTCTTTCTCGATTTTTTTTTTCTTGATTTATCGACTTACTGTATTCTTTCTTTCTCGATTTCGGTACTTTCTCGATTTCTTTCTTGATTTTCTTAAACCCAATACCCCAGTCCAGTCAGTGACGATTACTGTATTCTTTCTCGATTTTTTTTTTCTTGATTTATCGACTTACTGTATTCTTTCTTTCTCGATTTCTGTACTTTCTCGATTTTATTAAACACAATGCCCCAATCCAATCGTTGTTTACGACAGCGAAGGAACGAAGCTGCGCGTCATGCACGCGCAATGGAATCTGACGAAGCACGAGCTGCTCGCTTGACATGCAACGCAACGCGCATGACAAGGCGTCGTGCAGCTCAAACGGATGAAGAACGAACTGCTTGCTTGGCAGACAACACTGAACGCGAGGCAAGGCGTCGTGCAGAAGAAACGGATGAAGAACGAACTGCTCGCTTTGTAGACAACACTGAACGCGAGGCAAGGTGCCGTGCAGAGGAAACGGATGAAGAACGAGCTGCTCGCTTGACACGCGACGCTACGCGCGTGACAAGGTGTCGTGCAGCTGAAACGGATGAAGAACGAACTGCTCGCTTGGCAGACAACACTGAACGCGAGGCGAGGCGTCGTGCAGAAGAAATCCCTCACCAGCGAGAAGACCGCCAAGTAAGGGATGCCCTGCGCCATCAGGACGTACACCGTGCGAGACTAGAGCAGGCTCACCGTGAGAATCGCAACCTTGCTCGATACGATGATACAGATTTCTTCCGAGAGCAACTTCATGTTGAGTACAGGCACGCGTTAAGCAAGACCTCATTATTTCAATGCAATAAATGCTCACATTGTGATGCTTTTGTGTGGACTGAGGAGAGAAGAGGATTTTGCTGCAACCACGGCAAGGTCGACCTTAAGCATGATCCTACGAATCCCAAACCCGGTTCAATTCCATCACAACCTCCAGATGCTATTAAAAACCTTTTCCTGAACCAGGACTTTGTGAAGCGCGCGAAACAGTATAACAACGCGCTGGCAATGACAAGTATCGGTGTCCGAGAGATAGGTATGCCTGGCTTCAATCCTGGAGTGCGCATTCAAGGTAAGGTTTACCATTACATTGGTGCTCCTCTTGCCGATCTGGGTTGTACCCCACGCTTTGCTCAGATATACTTTCACGATCCAGCCCATGAGCTGGAGTTTCGTCGTGCCCACACCTCGAACAGTAGCCTGAATGAGCATTTTTTGCTAAGAGCACAACAGGCCATTCATGAATACAACCCATACGTCCAGCAATTCAAATCAGCCATTGAGTTTGTGGTTCATAATGATAGTGCAAATGAACTGAAAATTGTGTTAACAGGTCGCACGCGGCGCCGAGACCTTCATCATGGTACTGTCAACCTTCTCTCACCAGACAGCGATGTGGCTGTCATTGCTCCAGGGGCAATGACAACAGAGCAGCTTGGAAGGTTGGCAGTCGGTGTTCACCTCAGAGGAGAAGGTTTACAGACAATAGACGCCATGCATCAAGCGTATGACCCTCTATCATACATACTTCTGCTACCCTGCGGCTCCCAGGGGTACCACACTGAGTTAGCAGGGATAACGCCAACATCTTTCTACCGCTACCATCTCCAAGTACGTGATCCTACTCATCACTTCAATCTACTACTTCGTGGTGGAAAGTTGACACAGCAGTACGTATGCGACATGATGGCAAAAATTGAGTCGCACCGTCTCAATTGGATTCGCTGCAACCAGAAGTCAATTAAGGCAGAAAAGTATAAGATCATCGTTGATGTGTTGAACAGTGACGCTGAGGTGCTACCTGGACGCCTCACCATTCTGCCGCCGTCAATTTATGGGTCACCACGTTGGTATGCCAGAGAGTTTCAGGATGCAATGGCTTTGGTCTGAGTCAAGGGAAAATCTGACTTTTTCCTAACATTCACCTGCAACCCAAAGTGGCCAGAAATTAAACAATCACTTTTTGAGGGTCAGTCAGCCAATGAAAGACCTGATATCATCGCCCGGGTGTTTCATATGAAGGTGGAAGCACTCAAAGCAGACCTCCTCAAGAATGACATCTTGGGGCATGTGGACGCTTATGTGATGGTGAAGGAAACGCAAAAGTGTCACCTTCCCCATATGCACATGCTCCTGACCGTGGTACCTCGCAACAAGCCCAGAACACCAGCAGATGTCGATCGCGTGGTCTCTGCTGAGATTCCTGACAAACGCACAAATCCGGAACTACACCGTATCGTGACATCACACATGATTCACGGCCCATGTGGGGAATGGAACATCTCGAGCCTTTGCATGGCAGACCGGAAGTGCACAAAGGACTATCCCAAAGCCCTACGAGAAACGACAAGCTTCTCTGATGACTCCTATCCCCTGTACAGAAGACTGTTCTGGCATGTGGTTTGAAAGTTTTTTGTTTTGTTTTGTTTGCACCTACGGGCACACACTGACGGGCACGCACCTACGGGCATGCACTAGTTTTACAAATGAATATAGTTTTTTGTATGTTTCGTGGAATCCTTTCAAGCTATTAAAATTGCAATACCAAAGGATGATGCACAAGGTAAAACTATGTTGGATGGTACCAGAATCATTGCCATCGATAGTGGCAGCTCAGAAATATGCCGTCTAAAAAAAAAATATTTTTTTTATCTATTATTTTTCATTATTTAATCTGATAATTATGACGTTATAGGTCACGTGGTACGGGTGCCATCTTCGAAAAAAATTGGACCTCTATCTCTGAAAAAATTGATACTTGGCACATGGCAAGAGCACCCCTTGGGGAACGCGTGCGATTTATCATGACGTCATAGGTGAAGCGGTATTCTGGTGAAAATTCGACAGGGAGAACGCTGCATTGGAAAAATTTGAAACTTCTTGAGCATCATCTATGCAATAAATCGCCATAGAAAAAAATGTCATGGGTCACGTGGTTCGGCAGTCATATTGTTTTGAAAATTTTTATAAAAAAAAAAAATTCTTCTTTAGAACGGCTGGACAGATTGAGGTGAAATTTTACACACACATTCCCCATGGCATTAACAAGTTTGTTAATTTCTAATTGATGGGTCACATGGTTTGACGGCCATATTGAATTTATCTTAAAACCTCCAAACATCTCCAGAACAGCTGGTCAGTTCAAGGGAAAACTTCACACATACATTCTCCAAGGCAAGGGCATATAAGTTTGTTAATGAATAATTGAGAGGTCACATGGTTTGGCATCTACATTGGATTTAAGAAAAAAATAATGTTTTCACTGGAACCACTTATCCTATCGAAGCGAAACTTTGCAACTATCATCTCACGCCATGGCTGCATATACGATAAAAATTATGATGTCACAAGTTATATGGTTTGGCTGACATCTTTGATAGAAAAATGCACCTTATCCGATTACCATGAAACTTCAGAAACGTGATCCTCTACCCCATTAGAGGTGCAATGTATGTTTATGGTGTCACAGGTCAGGTGATTGTCAGTCGTATTAAATTGAAATTTAAAAAAATTCGTCGTCTTCTCTGAAACGGCTGAACAGATCGAGGCAAAACTTTACAGGTATGACCGCCTTTCCATGACGAAGAAAAATTTCTCAGCACCTTTTGATGTCGGTCACATGGTTTGGCAGCCATATTGGATTGAGGAAACATTAAAAAAAATGTTTACTCTGGAATTGCTGCATCAATCAATGTGAAACTTCGCAGTTGTGATGTCGGAGACATGGGGGAATGTACATTTTAAATCTTGCTTTACCCTCTGCACTCATGGTGTCCACATTTATTACTTTGTGTTCAAGTTATTTAAACACCAATGCAATTGATACCGACTATGTATTCAGGAAAAATGGGCTAACTGCTGACATAATATATAGATTGAATGTGGAGTGTTACTGGGTCCACAACTCATCAATCACACGTAGTAGAGACGTATAAGGGGCTTCGTATTACTCGGGGGAGTTCCGGTTTACCCTGGAGACCCGTAGTGACATTTCCTACCCACTTATTACTTTGTGTTCTGGTAATTTAAACGCCAATTCAATTGATACCAACAATGTCCCCAGGAAAAAGGGCCAACTGCCTATGTAGTCGATTGAACACTTTGTGTTAATCGGTCCGTCACTCGTCAGTCTTGTGGTGTATCGAAGCCGAACGTCTTGGTACCCAGTCATCACTTCCAGCAGTTATAAAGTGGCAGTTCTAGTTATATTATTTTTAACGAGAAGATGAATGCCCAGGTTTGACGGATCTCGTTTTTTTCTTTTTCTTTTTCTTTTTTTGCTTTTTTCCATGGTCTGGAGTACTGAAAAGTGATCCCTGCCTCGACAATCAGCTGAGCAAACCAAGTAGGTTCTCATGTTTTGCCAAAGCGACTTTCTAGAGAAGATACTCCAACTTTAGTTTTGTACTAGACAGTACCCGCCCGTAGGGCGGGGAGGGAATGAGGGGAAGGAATGGAAAGGCAGTGTTAGGGTTGGGGTTAGATAACCCTAACCCCAACAGCTTAGGTATCTCATTGTATCCAACGGTTTGGCCATCTATAAAGGACAAACAAACATGAAAAATTGACGTTTTAGTCAATTTAGGACGTCATAACTCGAAAACCGGAAGTCGGAAATGAATGTCGTCAATCAACTGTCATTTAATTTTGATTATCTGTCGAATGGCGTTGGTCCCGTCTCGATCGGATGAAATTGACCTGGTGACCTTGACCCCATGACCTTTGACCTTGAACTTGAACCCCCTATGTCCGTTGTCATGTCCCGAGGATCACTCATGCCAAGTTTCATCTCATTCCATCCAATGGTTTGGCCGCCTATAAAGGACAAACAAACAAACAAACACGCATACATACAAACATATTCTATTTTTTTAGTATAGTAGATGTAGCAGATGGGGTGGCCATTTTTTTCCACACCATCCCTACATAGAGAGTACTAGCGTACTCTGATACTGATCTGTGGTTCATCTGAGGCATCAATCAACGAGCCATGAAAATGATAGCCATAGGAAACGTATTCCTCACAGACGTTCATGTGAGGTCATAGTTTGTGGCCATGTGATATTCAAAGAACTTGCAAGGACGGCATTTATTCGGGAATAACTTAGGGCTGAGCATGCATGTCCTGAAAGGAAGCTTATGACAGAAGTACTGTGTGTGGTGTATTGTGTACAGGTTCTTAATTTCTGACATGTTGGCCGATTTCCTCTTGATGTGGCTTTCTTCAACTGTAGAAACTTGTTCATTATGCGATCTCATTCTGATATTTTTGAGATTGCGTAACAAACAGGTTGAGGATATGGTGACCATGGTCTTTACTTCAATTTATGATGCCTCAGACAATTGTACGGTGTCTAAACTCTCCACTCAATGGACAGTCTTCTTGAAGATGGTCATTTTTGTCAGTGAAACACTTTTCCATTATTGTGCACTCTTCTACAACATATATTTGTATAACTTGATAATGCTGCCCAGAGAATGGCTGGTTATCTTTTGCAACGCCGGCCTGCTTGTACAAGAGGCTTTGGTGTGTTCATGGTAACATGACCTGCACTATTTTGCTTCCCAGGCAACAAGATCCCTGCCTCTCACTTGCACTGCTCGTCCCTCGTATCCAATCATGTCTGCCAATTGAGATCTGACCTGCAATAATGTTGGTGCACGTAACTGGTTTTTTTTCATGATGCACTCAACAACTTTTTGATTTATACACTTATACACAGTGACCACAAACAGCGGTACCCATACAATTTTTAGCGAATGTTCTTTATTCTCTGCTTAATTTTTTTTTTTTTGAAAACACCTTGGGGTTGGGGGTGGATATTGGAATCTGCTCGTCTGTCACGCCATCTCCTTAACGGTTGTACAGAAATTCACTAAGCTTGGTAGTTGTGATCACTACTACGTGGCAAGAATGTGTGAGAGTAGTTAGCATTTTTACCCTGCCCCTTGACCTGGGTCAAAAGATGAATTTCCCCCAAAAAAATACAATTACGGGCACAAATATGTAACGACCCTTTTTGATTTGAAACCCAGTTCATGCCCCCAAGGGTGGGAGCAAAGTTTCAGATAGATATCATTAATGTCACTGATTTGATTGAGGTTAGAGCACATACTTCAGATTTCGGCCTCTGCTGCAAGCACATTTTGATTGGACGGGAAAAATCGTTTATTACTCTGACACATTTGGCTGCAGTGATTGAACAGATCTTGTCATATATGTATTGTGACGTTAAGATCATCTATGGATTGTGGCCTTCCTCGAGAGATGTTGTCCTCGACCATCGAACCGTGAACTTGGTTTGAGTCTACCAGAAGGATTTTGTTCTCAGGTAGATTTCGACTAAAAACAATTTTTTTCTTTACTTGTGCCCCGCAGTTTGAAAAAAATAAAATAATATATTGGGCTATCTTGACTAAATCTGAATCTGCTGACTGCACAAACTCCACTTTGCGAACCCGCAAAAAATATGAGGATATCATTAGTACGGAGGAAATTAATATAGCTAAGATCAGTGCCGGGTTTTTTTTTGTCGTCACCTTGTACACTGTGGTAGAAGGTACATAATGGTGGCGGTGGTGATAACACGTGAGGTTTGTCTGCCACAAAACCACTACACTTTGAGGGAAGCATGCTTGTGTCTTCATCAGCTGCTATATCCAGTGGACCTGCACAAATGTTTTAAAAGATTTCTCATTGACATTCACGTCTTCATGAGCAGGAGAGTTATATCAAGTATTATGGTTGAAATGGCATTTTGTTCTTAAATACCAATTATCCAACAATTACTGAAAGAACCTGAGGTTCGTCTGGGCTGCTACATTTCTTTGTTTGTTTATTTTATTACTTGGCAAAAAAAAAATTTTTTTTGGCAAGTATGTTGATCGCCTCCATTTGTGTGTTTGTTTGTTTGTCTGTCCGCTCGCCTCCATCCCAAACCGCTCAACCGACCATTCTGAAATTTTCAGAGATTAATGTTACCGACCCTGCGACGGTCCCGCATTTATGTTTTGTAAAATTTGGTCGACCGAAAAGGTCTACATAAGCCAATAGGCCAATTTGAGCTGAATTTTCTAAAATCCTTAAATTTCATTCGATTGACTTGAAATTTAAAGAGGGTTTTCATATCAGGTCAGTGAATCCAACCACCTATTACTTTTGAGGTTATCTTGGGTCAAAAGGTCAACATAGGCCAGAAGGTCAACCCAAAATAGGCCAAATATTTTAATTGTTTCTAAAATTGTCAATTTTCATCTTATTTACTTGAAATTTTAAGAACATTTGCATCTCATATCGCTGAATTCAACCACCTATTAATTTTGAAGTAAACATAGGCCAAAAGGTGAACATCGACCAAAAGGTGAACATAAGCCAAATTTCTAAAATCCTCAATTTTAATTCTATTAACTTGAAATTTGAAGAGCATTTGCATATCAGGTTACTGAATTCAACCACCTACTAGTTTTGAGGTAATCTTAGGCCAAAAGGTCGACATAAGCCAATATGGGCCAAATTTTCTGAAATCTGCAATATTTTCATCCAATTGACTTTAAATTTAAAGAGCATTTTCATGTCAGGTCGCTGAATTCAACTACCCATTAATTTTAAGGTCAAAAGGTCAGCACAGGCCTCATTTCTAAAATTGATAGATTGGGCCAAAAACTAAATACATCACACTCTCTCAAAAAGTTGTGGACGAGTTATGACAAAACAAGGTAGATGAGTTGAATAGGTGACAAGAACAAGCAGATTGGATTTTGGTTCGGATCCAGCCCATCAGTGGGATACAAAACGTGAACTGTTCTACCTGGCAGAGGTATGCGCTCGACCAAGTGCCATTCTACTTTGTGCTGTTTTGCCAAGTTGTCACACTATGAGTGATTTTTTTTTTTTTAATTTTCATTTTATTTTGATTCTTGCAACATTCCTGTTGTTGCAAGGGCAAGCCTGTCCTTGCAACATTCAAAAGTATTGACATCAATACCAGAACGTAATGTACTTGGTCGTCATGAGCTGTTAGCTTGCTTTGCGTGTCTCCACAGGCTAGGTTGCAGGGATTCAGTTAGGCCGCATCTAGAATATCATGTCCACTTGTAGTCACCACATCTGAGGAAAGGCATCCAGCTGCCGTAAAGAGGGTTCAGTGTAGAGCGACGAGATTGATTCCTCTGCCAGCTAATCTCATCTCTGAGGAGCAGCACAAGGGGGCGAGTTTGTACAGTGGAAAGGAGCATTACAAAGTGATCTCATGGAGATGTTTCCAGAGGAAGGGGAAATGCAGACAAAATAAGTGCAGAATAGTTTTTCAGCAGAATAGACAGTGACAGGAACAGAGGCCACAGTCTTTGGAGTGAAGAGGAGGAGAGTTGAACGGTTGTAAGGTCGGGGTCTTTCACTCAGAGAATAGTTGATGCAGTGAAATTGTTTCTCGAGAAAGGCAGTGGTCGCAACAACTGAAGGTAAGTTTAAATTTTTTTATGAGATAGTTACAGAGAGGTACATGGGTATTAGCAAGAATGGTGGGTAGCTGAGGCATTGACCACCCCCTAGCCCAGTGAATGCAAGTTTATAGATTGAAGTAATGTGGTGTTGATTCAGTGCAGGCTTGAATTTCTAGCTGGGCTTCTGCTGCGTTCAGTTCTTGCGCAAACTGGCAGTACCATTCCCGTGGAAGCCTGCTGAAAATGTATGTGTCCTCACTTTGGGTGCAGTATTCCTGGAGAAAACCTCGACCAATCATGGTTTTATAGGCGGCTTATTACGCAATCAGACTTTGGTCTACGATATATTCTAAGATTGGCTTATGCGCTCTAGGAATGTTATTGTCGTTTTTCCAAGGTTTGCCAACATCAAGATGCAATGTTAAAGAAATTGGCCCTGTCAACAGGAAATTTGCTTCCCTGTTCTCTTCCATTTTACTACTTTTCTTTTGTGCATATTGGTGCAAGGTATGCTCTCTGGAAATCTGTGTGCTGTTTTGCAATTCATTGAATGTTTCAATTCCTTGCATGCTTAAGCCTCCTGATGGCGAGATGACAACCATACTTGCAGAGTTTGCAATAGAAAAATGCTCTTGGAACTAAAACAAAAATCCACTTTTGTGTTTAAGCTTTGGGGCTTGCATAGGGCAGCTGATCCACTTATTTATTTATTTTGTAGTTGCTGGCTTGCACGGCATGTTTCTTCCGCAACGTGTCCCTTGGGGTGTGGTGGTCACGTGGGCTTGTTGTGGGTTTGCTTTTTCCACAGCACTTTCATAGCGTGTCACTCCACAGCATGCTGCTGCAGCAAGCCGGTGATTTTTGCGGGCTACGGAACGCCTTGCTCAGAAGCTCTCGGACCTTTTGGGCAAAAATCTCTTACCCTGGAGCGTACTAAAATGATGATGCTCTTCTTTGTTCATATTCTACCTTCACTTGTCATCTTCTGAATATTTGGAGGAGAGAAAACAAACAAAAAAACCCCCGAAACGATGGCTCGAGTTGCCACACCTAGAAATATATATACGCAACTCAGATAGAAGCTCGAACTTGGTTTTGTGTATGCAAGTGACTTTTTTTGATACTGAAATTCCATTTTGTCTCAAGGGGAGGTTTTGGCACATTGTTTCTCATAGTGATCCAATGGTTCCTCTTGGATTATTGGTGTGCCTCTTGCCTGTTTCATGACAATGCATCGCGTCGTTTCATGAATCGGACCACATTGTGAGCACAGCTCGCCTTTAGAAATGGAGAAGCACTTGTATGAAGCCAAAGTTCATGATTAATCATTCCTTTTATTCTTCCTGACAATAAATACTAGCTATTGCTTTGGTTTACATGTCAGGAACATTAGATGGAGATTTTCAGCCTTTTGTGGTGGCCTGCCTGCAGTAGGGGATGGAATTGTGAGCTCTTAGTTGACTTGATAATGGATCTCATGAATATTTGATGTCCCTAAAACAAGGGGTTAGTTTATGTCAAAGCTTGGGCCTTTAGGGCAGCATGATGTCATCAATGCATCATGCTCTTTACAGTGTTGGTGTTGCCGAAACGGTCTCTTGGCAAGTGTTATGCTTGGTGGTTTGCCGGTGCCTTCCCAGAAGTCAGTGAGTGGATGGGTTTGGCCAGGGTACTGGCAATAACTCGCCTCCTCTCTGCAAAACATTATAGGATCTTTTAATGTCTATAAACTATCTTAAACATCGAGAATCATCTATAACAAGTCTTTATTTGTTGATTGTTTAAAAAAAAAAATTTTTAACTTGTGCATTGTGTCAATGCTTTTGACAGCTGATCAACCCTGTGCCTCCATTGCTGCTTGAAACGAGACTTGTTAGAATGCTTCTTGGGAAAAAATCTGCTAGTTTTTTCTCTATATACTGTTCAGTGTCCTTGCTCTTTCATGAGCCTCGACTCTGTATACAATATATTGTGTTAAAAAAAGTAAGACCACTGGACCTGAAGCTTACCTGGGCCCGGACCTAATGTTGTAACCCAAATTTAGTAACATTCTGACTGATGCATCTGGAGAAGATTTTTGAAGGAATTTATGGATTGTCCCAATCATTTTTTACATCCGCCGTTTTGGAATACTTACGGTCATGTGATCAGCACGACCTCCGCAATATAACATCCCTGGCCTTATGTTGTAACCCAAATTTGGTAGCGTTCTGACTGCTGGGTCGAGAGAAGAAGATTTTTGAAGAAATTTCTGTGATTTTACCAATAATTGGCCAAGTCGACTGTTTTGACACACTTTAGGTCACGTGATTGGCATGGCCTCCACAATTTAACATCCCGACCCTGGCCTAATGTTGTAACCCAAATTTGGTAGCATTCTGATTGGTGGGTCTGGAGAAGAAGATGTTTGAAGGAATTTGCGTGGCCACCGCTTTGACACATTTCTGGTCACGTGATCGGCATTACCTCGCAATTTAACATCAGGAGCCTGTGTTAATGTTGTTACCCATATTTGGTAGCATTCTGAGGGGTGATTCTGGAGAAGAAGATTTTTGAAGGAATTGACCAAGTCTGCCCTTTTTACCTACTTAGTCAGGTGACCGGAACGAGCTTTGCAATTCCCCATTACGAGTTAGGAGCGGAACCTTGCTGCCAAATTTCAGCCAGATCGTCCCAGCAGTTTGGCCGGACAAGTCGAAATGGGAGACGGGCGGACGGTGCACGATAATACTTTATCTGGAATTCCAATTCAAGATAAGCTAAAAATTTCTACTTGTCATTGGGTCTTTACACTGTGCGACACTGCACAGCATGAAGCGTACTTTGAGAAAATACCTCATTTGCATAACCAATCTTATCAGATACTGGATAGAGCTCTTCCATCCAATATAAAATTATATGTTGGTGGGAATTACCATGGAGCATGACCTAAATATGGTGGTGTTAATGGTCACATAGTGTAAACGTGCATTCAATACCTGAAATTACCTCTGCCACCAAAGGTGGACGGAGGTTGTTTTCACCCCTGTCTGTTTGTCTGTTAACAGAATATCTCAAAACGTTGTGGACAGGTTGGGTGTGTTACGAATACGAAATGATTAGATTTTGGTGAAGATCCGGATACGGCGACTGGAATTGAAGTGATTCTTCACCATTGAGAGATCGGGCCAAAAATGATGTCTAATATGTCTAGTACATCTAAAAATATCATCTGAAACACTTTGAAATATCTAAAACATCTAAACATCTCAACATCTAAAAAAAAAAAAAAAACATGTAAAAATGATGTCAAGTACAAGTCTGAAGACGACGATGGTTCACGAGCGGTATTTGACGATGTAGATTGTGTCGGAAGTCAAGGATGAGATAATGTGATCATGGTTGACCAAGTTATAAAAATGATCAACATGATGTGGTACGAGTGACAGGTTATTAGCTGCAAAATGTCGAAAACCTGGTTTCGTTCAACAACTTTAAAAATTTGACCTTTGCATAACCTTTAAAGGTCACAAAACAATGTTGTGGACATTAAAATAAGGAAACAGGATACGTGCTATAGCTTGATGGAGTTAGTTTGTCGAAGAAGGTCGAAAACCCGGTTCGAGTCCCACAACTTTGAAAATTTGACCTTTGTGAACTTTAAAGGTCAAAGGTCAAGGATTATGACCTTTGGTGCAAAACTTCCTCTGGAACTTTCCAGGAACAATATAACGTCATATAGGCTATATGGCATTTCGCACTCCTCGGATTATCTATACTTTGATGAAATCAGCGTAAAAACAAACTTGAAGGGGGCGCCACGGGCAAGGTGTTCGAGATAGAGAAAATGGTTTCAAGACTTTAGGTGGGGAATGACCTCAAGATTATGGATAAAAAATATTGTCATCCTAGCTCTCAAAGTTTGGGCGGTCATCTGATTTTTATGTCAAAATTCGTAACTTTCTAAGTTCATGACCTTGTGACCTTGACCTTGGGACAAAAATGATAAATCGAGCTCCGTGGGGCTATGCAGGTGCCATTGGGCTAACCAAACACCGAAACCCCTGCCAGATTCGACATACCCCCTTGGAGAAGATGCAAATTGAAATCGGCTACCCCATAAAAACGCATGTTTTTTGGGCCGGGCTCCGCCCATAATGGGCGCACCACGCCCATTCTCAGGAAAACACAACTAGATCATGATATAAACCACCCACCAAATTTCATCAGGATCGGATCAAAACCCACGGAGCTCTGCTCGGGACAGACAGACAGACAGACAGACAGACAGACAGACAGACAGACAGACAGACAGACAACAACGAATATAGTGGTCACTTATATTTTTCATGAAAATATTTTTTCATGAACCAATAACACAATATCTCTAAAAGTTCTGAACGGATTTGGATGAAACAGTGGACTCGTTGGGTGTGTGACAAGGACGAATTGATTTGATTTTGGTAAAGATCAGAATCCAGATCTGGATATGAGAATTATTTAATTTTGAAAGTGATTCTTCACCATTGAGAGATGGGGCCAAAACGATATTGCACGATATCTCAAAAAGTTGTGACAAAACTAGGTGGATGAGTTTGTTAGGTGACAAGAGCGAGCCAATTAAATTTTGGTTCAGGTATTGATCCAGTACGTCAGTGGGATACAAATTTGTAAACTGTTCAGCCGAGCAGATGTATGCGCTCCACTGAGTGCCGTTCTAGTCTTGCGTTTCTGCCCAAGGCTTCATCGGGAAGGCCAAAGGTATTCATATAGCTTGTTCAAAAAGTACTAGTTGAGCTTCAGATACAACTTTGAATGTCCACGAAATTATCCTTTTATTTTCACATCTCTGCCAGCATGTCTGACCTTGCCTGTTAGTGAATTAACTAGATCAAGTTGGCGAGGAGATTCTACTTTGTCAGGTGAATATGAAATGCCACATCATGCTGTTTGCGAATTCTAAATTCCTATTGAGGTATGATCAAGATTTTCTTGTTTTGTTCATAATGCCTTCTTTGTTGACATGTCAAAGTGATAACTTTAAACATATTCTGCTGTAATGGATTAATTGTTGACTTGTCGGATTCATTGAAGGAATTTTGTGGTTGTGAAGGTGGGTTGGGTTGGGTGGGGCGGTGTTGGGGGCAGTATTCGGTAATCAAATTGAACCTTGTGAACAAGGGAAAATAAGAGACCTACGGAATGACAGCAGGATGGGATGAACAGGGTTTGGCTGGTAAATGCTTTATGCCATTGAGGAAAAGGTTTTTGAGATGAATTTTTTTTTTAAAGCCCCCTTGAGTGTCTGAGTGTTGTTGGGCTGTCAAAAGGTCTTTTTGCAAAGTTGTTTGCAGTATTTCTTGTTGAGTTATTTTGTTTTTACATCCCACAGGGAGAGAAAAACAATGGCTTTGATGTGCTGTATCACAACATGAAGCATGGCCAGACCTCCACGAAAGAGTTGGTGGACTTCCTCAGGGAAAGGTACATCACCGTTGTAGCCGTTTCGTACTGTTCTGCATTTGTAATGTGGGATAAATATGGATGAAGGTGCGATTTTGAGTGGTAAAATGTGCTGTGCCTGAAGCTGGTGCTAATAGGCTTCTTAATTGTACTTGCAAAATGTGACAAAGTATTTACGGCTATGGAAATTGCACGCAGGACGGCTGTGGAAGAAACTTACTCCAAGTCGCTAACAAAGTTAGCCAAGGTGGCAAGCAACAGCACACAGGTCGGGTATGTCTGGTTTCGAATCCCACCCAGGAGCGATGTGTTTCATTGAGGTTAAATATGGCAGTTCCCCACTGTGGACATGCTGGAATTTGCATTTTGATTGTTATTAAGCTTTTCACGTCTTGAACCAGATGTTGTTGGAATGACCTTTTTGTGAAGCTTCACTGCATAAGCAAACAGCCATTTGTGAGATGTTAAGGGTGCAGCTATAAACAATCAACCTGGAATCCTTTGCAGGTTGGAAAGTCCCATCAAGTTAATCTTTTATATTGATCGTTCCTTCTCAAGATTGTCAACTGTTTAAATTTTTTTTTTTTCCCCTCCAGGACATTTGCACCCTTATGGGACTCCTTCCGCACCTTATCTGAGCAGCTAGCAAGTTGCCATAGTGACCTGGGGCGTAGACTGCAGGAGCTGATCCGTGATGTGCACAAGTACAGTGAGGAGCAACTTCGAGTGCACAAAAAGGTTTCTTTGGAATGTTTCTTCAATTATTCACCGTTTATTAAAGCGTGATATATTTATGAATTTTTCATTTGGTTTATTCTTCATACATTAAGGTTGGATACGAGGAATTGTATTGGGGCAGATCCAGAAATTATTTATTGGGTCGGGTTCACTAAATGTTAAGATGTTCTCGTGTTGTGAAATATACCACCAATCCTGATTCAAGTCAATGTCATCGTCGAAAAACCGGTTAATCGATCCAGAGCTAGCAGTGTCCGACCATAAGTTTACTTTCTCCACAGGAAAATTTGGGAATATCGAGCTACTTGACGAAAAAGCCTCACTCCTGTCACTAACTGATTCTAAAGAAAAGCTGAAGATTTTGGAATCTTTGTGATGGATTTTTACAACAACAATGTAAATACACCAAATGTTTCCAATACAAATCAATGAAAATATTGAACGGGCAAGCACAAACTGCGGTGAAATGACCCCGAGCACGAAACCTAAACTCGCCATTGCGGATCAGATCATTAATTATAATAATGGATGATGTAGCCACTGAAACTTTGAATTACCTGGTGAAATAGTTCAGGATTGTCCACTGCACTTCGCTGTAGGACACGATCCAAAAATGTTGCCTTTCTCTTCGGGAGCCGTAACTAAACATTGAGTTGCAGGGATTAATGCAGAACCAGCGGTGAAAAGTGTTGCGGCTCGGATTGATTGCTGAGTGGAAGCAAAAGACGTGTGATTGTCGATTGTCCAGTGATATCTTGCACGACGATCATGTGACGCAATTGTAAGGGCGGAGGAGAGGTGACGCTCACGTGCACCCGGTGAACCCACCCCCTACCATTGTGTATGGTGTGTTTACTTCATTGTGACGTATCATTAGAATAATGCTTTTGCTCAGTGTTGTGAACCTTACAGTCTGTCGATCAGATTTTGGTGACTAACTTTGCCTTTTTCCAAAGATAAAGGAAGAAGTGGCCAGCACTTTGGAGGCGACACAAGTAATCCAGAGTACTACGCATGCTCTGCAGAAAGCTCGCGAGGCCTATGTTACCAAACATAGCGAGCAGGAGCGACTCAAGAAAGAAGGAAACGTGAAGGAGTTGGAGAAGGTGTGGCTCCCATTTTAGACTGATCTTTGAAAGGCTCATTTAGAAACTAGTATGTCACAAAGGCAAAAGTTATTTGATCGATTGATGCCCAACCACCAGTCGGGCATAATCCAAACTTTTTTTTTCTCAGGATAAACACAGTGGGATGGCATTGTACAAAGAAAATTTTCATGTTGACAATCTGTCACCTTTTTCTCTGCGATACATTTTCAATTAGTTAGTGCCTCAACTAACATTTTAATGCCTGACCATAACAAATTATTTCAATCCATCCATTGGGACCATACTCTGTGCAGAGCGTTGGTGCTGCCTAAGCAGTCTCCTTGGCTATTGGACACAATCCTGGACGGGTCGCCACTCTGACACAGGATATCAGCAAACTGGTACTCATTTTGCCGACCTCGGAAGGATGACAGGCTGAGTCAACCCCACCTTGTATGAATTTGATAGCCAAGCAGGATTTGAACTCAGGATCCTAGGATCCCAAGCCCACCACATAACCATTAAGCCAACACCAGGCATGATAAATAATTTGTTCCATGTTGAATTACAACTTCTACAAGTGTTAACATTGCACAAAACACAATGCAATGCCGCATGGTCACTCTTAAAAAAAAAAACGGTTTTATGATCCCGCGCACACAGAGTGTAAAGCAGAATTGAGCAATTGGTTCATGTCCGTCCATCCCATCAGTTTATGATGGAACAACAACGTATTTAAAGTGAATGTTATGTTGTGAACACGAATCGGAACATGATTAGGAAGACGAGTCTTTCATTTTACCCGACTTTGCCTCTGAATTTGTCATGATCACACATGCGCAGAGAGAAGTGAGATACCGTGATGTAATTTTTTTGTCTGCCTTCCTGTCAGTCAAACAAAATTGAAAATCATTACAACCAGGAAGCATACTGTTTTTAAGGACGTCATAAAGGGCACAAACAGGCCTGAAGAACTTTTGTAAGTAATGTGCTAGATCGGGTGGTGTCATAGACACTGGATAAAATGGCGGTGAATTCTGGAATTTATTTATTTTATAAGGCTTTGACAATCTTTATTTTACTTTTAATTTAATTATATGCTTGAACACTAGAACATAAATCACCTGCCATGATAATTCCAAGAACGTCCAGTTTTGCAGTACTTCAACTTAAAGGTTTAATGGGGTGGTGTATAAGTGGTATTCGGGACTGCTTCAACAGCACTAAACGTCCAGATTTTTTTTTTTCTAAACGATCGTTAAAATCATGTTGTAAAAATTGAAGTGCAGTACTGTATACACTTGAAACGCTGCAAAGGGTATTGTGTTCCCTGAACTCTCCAGCTGAATATACATTGCATGCAGGGCAAGGACATAAAAAAGTGTAGTTTTTAATTAATTTACAAACATTAGGAAACTGGATGCGATTCCAACCTTTTTCGCTATCCACTCAGATGGGAATGCCAAACAGGCCAACACACTGTCCTTGCAAAAAAAATAGCTTTTATGGCAAGAAATTCAACATGTCAAAGATTGCATCGAGCATTGTCCTTCCCCCTTTGTTTTTTGTTTTTTTTTGGTTTGCTAATTATTGCTGAAGGTTCTGCTGCCCTTTGCATGCTGGAAGAATATGAAAAGTTGCAAGTGAAGTTGATTCCAAAATTTCAAAGTCTACCCTCTGTCACACCAATATTTACCTCTGCCGGTGAAGGTGAAGGTGATTATGTTTTCACCCCTTTCTGTCTGTTTGTCTGTCTGTGTATAGGATATCTCAAAAGGTTGTGGACAGATCTGGATGAAATTTTGTGGACAGCTTTGGTGTGTGACAAGGACGAAATGATGAGATTTTTGTGAAGATCCGGATCTGACAACTCGAATTTTTAATGATTCTTCACCATTGAGAGATGGAGCTAAAAACGATATATAGCACGATATCTCAAAAAGTTGTGGATGGATTCGGATGAAACTTGGTGGACACCACGGGTGTGTCGCAAGGACGAATTGATTAGATTTTGGGAAAGATCCGGATCCGACGACGAGAATTTTTTAGTGATTCTTCACCATTGAGGAATAGGGCTGAATATGATATGTAGCACGATATCTCAAAAAGTTGTGGACACGTTGGGTATGTCGCAAGGATGAATTGATTCAATTTTGGTGAGATCCGAATCCAGATCTGGAGACGAGAATTATTAAATTTTGAAAGTGAGTCTTCACCATTGAGAGATTAGGGCCAAAACGGTTGAAGTACTGTATAGCATGATATTTCAAAAATGAATTGGGCCCGATAAGTTGTCGTGGATCAGGTATTACGTGGCGGCCGTATGCGCTCCACCGAGTGTCCTTCTGGTTACATCTTGCTTCATCTCATCACCTCATCTCGTGTCATAGCTTTTAGATGATGAACAGTATTCGGCTTTTTTTTTGTATTGTCATATATTTTGTATGTAGTGTTAAACAATGATGTTGGCAGAGGGGAGAGGGGCGCAGGGAGTCGGAGGGGATGGAAGAGAAGGGGGTGTGGTGCATGGTTAAGAATTGTGCTTTTATTTCTTAATGAAACATGTAGGTGACCTTATTTGCAACGTGGTTGTTCTTTGTGCTGCTTACCTAAAAATCTGAATTTTTTTTTTCCAATTTTTATTTTATTTTATTACTGCCTTTCCTCTGCTTTCACTTTCTCAGCCATCCAACCCTAAGAAAGTGAAACAAGAGGAGAGGCTGAAAATAAAATAACAACACCAGGATATGTTCCCAGCAACTTCAGTATTTGTGTTTTTCCACTAAACCTCTCCTGGTTAATATTCCCAACATCCAGGCTTACTGCACAATGCTGCTCTTTTGTTCCTTGATTTTCCCTTCTGTTGAAACACCTTCCTGGGTTTGTTGTATCTCGCTCTTCTCTTCAGTGCTTCAAGCAGGCAGTGTACCACAATCTGATGTCACTCACCATCCTTACCCACAAGTTCTTTTGTCCTCATTGACCGTACCTAATACAACATTATCAGCAGTTGCTGTTCCTGCCATCCTCTCTGTTCTCTTTTCTTGTTCATCCCTGCTCCACTGTCAATTCATACTTTGTCACCTTGCTCTTCCATGAGCCTCGATCTTGTAAATAATAATATTTTTTTAAACTGTGTACCATAAATACCTCTGCCGGGAAAGGTGGACAGAGGTTTTGTTTTCCACCCTGTCTGTTTGTTTTTTTTCTGTGAGCAAAATCTCTCAAAAAGTTATTGTTGGATTCGACCAACATTTGGTGGACAGTGTGGGTGTTTGAAAAGGACAAATTGATTCGACTTTGGTGAAGATCCAGATTCATATCCGGCCTACCAGTGGGATACAAAACTTAAACTGTTCAACCTGGCGGAGGTACGTGCTCAACCGAGTCATTGCATCCTTTGGTGTTATTTTAATGTTGGATGTTTTGAAACGTACTTCTTGCTTTGTTTGTTTTATCGAGCCCTTTCTTTTGGGATCATTGATGTCAGACCATGTCGAAGAATAACTGCACAAGTTGTCATTTTGGAGTAATCCGCATCCACAAAGATTATAACAAGCAAATACACTTTATAAAGGATCGAGTGAAGGGACCTGGTGAAATGGTAAAGAGTGAATGTGATTATTTGTTGATACACACCAGGTTTTTGGTGTTGACATTACTGACCCTCTTGTGCCTTATTGTGAAGATGGGAGTTTAGGTTTATTCATGTTGTGATGAGATCATTGTTGGATGTGATCATTTCCTTTGGATGATATTGTAGACTTTGAAGCTGCGATTGTTTTAATTGTTCGCTTACTACAGGAATGCTGCGATGAGAAAGATGTTTTTGGCAAATGTGCGATGTTGTGGACCACTGCACTAA
Organism: Eptatretus burgeri; assembly: GCF_056783735.1. Taxonomy (NCBI): domain Eukaryota; kingdom Metazoa; phylum Chordata; class Myxini; order Myxiniformes; family Myxinidae; genus Eptatretus; species Eptatretus burgeri. The sequence continues at coordinate 30,406,537 of NC_140966.1, read as the reverse complement.
CTGATCCCATGAAATCCTGTTGCACATGATAAAGCGACATGTAGTTTGTACATGGGCAAACACAAGTTTTTCAAGGTGAAGGCCAACTCTGTGTATTGTTTGTCCTTGGGCCTTATTGTCATGGCAAATGCTGGTTGAATTGGGAATTGGTGTCAATGTAGCTCAAATGGTATAGTCCTCATTTTTAGAAACAGCTTCGATAGGATGCAACAAAGGACTCGTCCAAAAAAAACTTGCCAAAACCCCCACCTCCTCCCCTCCCCCCCCTCCCCGCTCCCCTCCACCTCCACCTTCACCTCATGGTACATTGGTTTGTTTTCCACTGAGGGGCTGTTTCAGTTTGCAGTAAACATTTCCTCATACTGCCATAAACAAACCTTAAAGAATGAAAACTCATTCTTAGTATTATTATTATTATTATTATTATTATTATTATTAATATTATTATTATTATTCCTCTGGTAGACGAACGCCATTTTCAAACAGTTCATTTCTTGAGTCCATAAAAATGCAAGCTGGTGGTTGCTATGCCCACTTGACAATTCCTTGCACACTGCCACCAAATTTTCAGACCAGTTTTAATTTTTCACTTTGGTCCCTTCATATTAAAAAAAGCAAAACAATGAAATTCTGACTGGTGCATGTCCGTATTTAGTGATTATGTAGGTCTGAGAAAGCATATATGGGTTCTTGGGTTCTTCTTTTTAATGCATCATTTGGTTGAATCATGTCATTATGCCTCTAGGAGGGTGTTTGTACAGTTTAACATTGTCCCTCTATACTAGGACTAGTGACAACTTGCAATTTGACACCATTTTGTTTCCATTTAGCACAGCACATTGTGTTTCGATCAACCTGTCCCTCCTCCTCCTTCGTTTGCAGCACAAGGCCATGGGTAGCATCATTGGCTGGGGTTGTGGCTGTACTGCTGATGCAATGCCCCGATTACCTGTACACTGGTATTCATTTTGCTGACCTCAAAAGGATGACAGGCTGAGTCAACCCCACCTGTATTAATTCAATGGCTGACAGGGGCTCAAACTCAAACCCTAAGATCCCAAGCCAGCCACCCTATACGCAAAGCCAACACCAGGCTTGACCTGTGCCCATTTTGCATGAAGTGTAATGTGTCTGTTTTCCTCAACCTCTACATGGAGCAGTATCCAATGCAATCCATTGAAGAGATATATTCAAAGTTGGCGGGGAGTCGGTATTTCATGAAGTTGGACTTGCGCGATGCCTACTTCCATCTTGAAATCCCACCAGAGGATTGTCACCTCCTTAGCGTCCACACATGTCAGGGTATGTACCAGTATATCCGTCTTTGTTTTAGTATCGCTTCAGCTCCAGCAGTGTGGCAGAAAGCTATGGACCGTCTTTGTGCCAACTTACCGGCACAATGCTACTTGGATGACATCCTCAAAGCAGGCCCACAGCCGAACAGTATCTTGAGACCATTGATAACACGATGTCTAAGTTAGCTACTCAGGGTCTCCACCTCAACAAAGACAAATGTTTATTAATTCAGAAGCGAGTGGAGTACCTGGGCCACTTCATCACACCGGATGGGCTGTCGAAAGCCCCTCAAAGTCGATGCTGTAGCTGACATGCCCAGCCCAAGAGACAAAGTTCAGCTAAGTTCCTTCATTGGGCTCGCTCAGTATTACCAGAGGTATTTCAGCAACCAAAGCACTAAGCATGCTGTGTTGAGATGTGAGTTGGAGGTGGAGTTCGACGGAACAAGCAGCATTCAAACGGCTCAAATATTGTCTGACTGCAGACAGTTCTCGCACATTACGAACCTTCACGTCCCCTCATTCTTGTGTGTGACAGCTCGTCGTACGGCATCGGTGTCGTCTTGTCTCACGTAATGAGTGATTGTACTGAGTGTCGAGTGTGCTTTGTGTCATGTGCTCTGACTGCCGCAGAGCAGAATTATGCTCAAATTGAGCGTGAAGTGTTGAGTCTGGTTTGGGCATGTTGGAAGTTTCATCAGAACTTGATAGGTCGACATTTCCTTCTACAAACTGATCAACAGCTGCTTCAGTTCTTGTTCAATCCTCTGAAAGGCATTCCAGTCACTTCCGCTGCTCGGCTGGAGAGATGGCATCTCTTCCTCAGTGCATATGATCATCTAGTACAAATTCCGTGCTTCTGAATGACACGCTAACTGTGATGGCCTGTCTCGGTGTACATGTTCGAACAGATATAGTCTGGTCCAGTAATCGCTGCGGATGTGGCCACTGCCATTCGTCGCAATCCCGTTTTGCTGCGTGTTGTGCATGCTGTATTGTCTGATTGTTTCCATGAGTTGCTCTTGACGTCAGTATATGCTCCATATGTGTCGCATGTGTCTAACCTGTCTTTAGCTCAAGGTTGTGTTGTGTGGGGCATGAGAGCGGTCATTCCTGCTTCATTACGTCAGTGCTGTCTTAATGAGTTGCACGAGGATCATTTTGGTGTGGTCAAAATGAAAAGTTTAGCCCGGAGTTTGTTGCGTTGGCCCGGGCTTGATGCGGACATCGAGCAGACAGTAAAAGCATGTGCTATGTGTTAAACTGATGCTGATAATCCCTCACAGGTCTCGTCGTCGTGGCAGTACGATCATGTAGATTTTGTGTGGCTGGTCATGGGCCGTATGTTTCTGGTGGTGATCGACGCTTACTCCAAGTGGCCATCACGCAGTCCATCTTGGCAGAGAGCATGGTAGAGTGTCTGCAGAATTTTTTTTTGCAAATTAAGGTGTTCTTGAGAATTTACTTTCCGACAATGGTCCACAGTTTGTATAGGAGGTGTTTGCTGTGTTCCTGTGTGGTGATGGTAGCAAACACCTGAGGTCGGCCTCTTACCACCCAGCTACAAATGGCCAGGCCGAGTCATTTGTCAAAGCTTTGAAACATGCCTTACGTAGGGGCCAAGTGGTATGATTTGTGTAGAGTAGGGTTGCTGTGTTTTTGCACGCCTACGATCATTTGGTGCATTCCACTGTGCAGGAAACACCTACATTCCACAAATATAGCCGACAGCTGCGCTCGCAGCTGGATTTGCTTCGAACTTGCACCCCGGCATTTGTTACGGCGACCAATGTTTGTTCGTTCACAGTGGACCAGCCAGTTTTGGCACGATCTCTTTGCACTGACAGAAATGGGTACCGGCTGCTGTGATCCGGGTTTTCGAACCGGCTAACTACTGTACTTTGTGTTTTTACTTCAGCTGGTCTTACCTGGAAACATCATGTGAATCGATTAATTATTGGCTCGTTGGTCTGATCATTCATACGCTGCCCATTCCGTTCTGCCGTCCGATGTGTCCTCATCCATTGAGATGCCTGTGAGCACGTTCTGACCACCTGTCCCTCTATCTGTGTATCTGGATGTTCAGAGTAGTGATAGTCGCAGAGATGTTCCTCTGGTTTGGTGTCTGGTAGGGAGCAGTCACCCGTTTCCATTGTTCCATCGTCACCGGTCGTGTATGCGGCTCAATGTCCGCGTGTTGCATGTCTTCCAGACGTGTTGTGCAGTATGATCCGCGTATTTGGGTTACTTTGTGACTTAGGTTGGGGGTGAGTGAGGCCGCTGTTGGCTCGGCTGAGTGAGGTCCGCTTTGATGGAATGAATGGTGCTTGCATCTGTCCGTGTATCCTCATCATTGTACTGAAGACACCACAGTTGTCTTTCTCTGCATCAAAAGGAAGATTATATTACTTGGTGCTTTTTTTTCTTTTCTTTTTTCATTCTTCCAACCTGTCAGAATAAACATACAATTTGACTGGATCGATTTCACCTTAAAACATGTCACAGAAAATGTTTCAGAATTAACTGTAACGCACAAGTAAAGGTTCACACTGATTGACTGATTGGAGGTGTGTAGAGCGTGTAGAAAAAAACACATCAGCGTGTGTAGTGACAGAATGCAGAAATTTCAAAGAAGTGAAAAACAGAAATGGAGGGAGAGAAAAGATAACAACTGGAACGGCACTCGGTAGAGTGCGTACCTCCGCCAGGCTGAACATTTTTGGTTTTGTATCCCGATGGTAGGCCAGATTTGCATCCGAACATGAACCAAAATCAGCTTAATCGTTCTTGTCACCAACCAACTCATCCACCAAGTTTTGTCATAATCCGTTGAAATATCGTGCTCCATATCGTTTTTGGTCCTTCCTCTCAAATGTGAAGAATCATTAAAAATTCTGGTATCCAGATCTCGATTTGCACCAGTCTAATCCATTCGTCCTCATCACGCACCAACCACTCCAAGTTTCGTCCGAATGCATCCGTAACTTTTGAGGTATCCTGCTCACAGACAGACAGACGGGTGAAAACACAAGCTCCATCCTCCACATTTGGTGGCAGAGGTAATTATGAGTAAAACGAGAACGGCACTCTTCCACGTCACGACGTCGACAGATGTGCCTCCACCACCATTATCCCATCATTTTCCGTACTTGTACCAAGATTGATTTAAATCCCTGAACCCAGCCCAGATTCAAAACATTAAAAATTCTGGTATCCAGATCTCGATTTGCACCAGTCTAATCCATTCGTCTTCATCACGCACCAACCACTCCAAGTTTCGTCCGAATGCATCCGTAACTTTTGAGGTATCCTGCTCACAGACAGACAGACGGGTGAAAACACAAGCTGCATCCTCCACATTTGGTGGCAGAGGTAATTATGAGTAAAACGAGAACGGCACTCTTCCACGTCACGACGTCGACAGATGTGCCTCCACCACCATTATCCCATCATTTTCCGTACTTGTACCAAGATTGATTTAAATCCCTGAACCCAGCCCAGATTCAAAACATTAAAAATTCTGGTATCCAGATCTCGATTTGCACCAGTCTAATCCATTCGTCTTCATCACGCACCAACCACTCCAAGTTTCGTCTGAATCCATCCGTAACTTTTTGAGGTATCCTGCTCACAGACAGACAGACGGGTGAAAACACAACCTCCATCCTCCACATTTGGTGGCAGAGGTAATTATGAGTAAAACTAGAACGGCACTCTTCCACGTCACGACGTCAACAGATGTGCCTCCGCCAACATTATCCCATCATTTTCCGTACTTGTACCAAGATTGATTTAAATCGCTGAACCCAGCCCAGATTCAAAACATTAAATAATTCTGGCTGCCAGACCATGTGTCTGATCATGATGAAATTTAAAACATATATATATATATATATATATATATATATATATATATATATATATATATATATATATATATATATATATATATATATATATATATATATATATATATATATATATTCCCCATGACTACGAGATCGTAATCGTGAAGGTTCACGCCAATTGATGAAGCAGTTCAAGTGAAATTTTTTTTTAAAGATTCTCGTTCAATCCAACATGGCTGCCAGAACATGTGACCTATTAATTATTCGTGAACACCCTGGTATCCCCAGTGTTTGGATAACATGTGGATGAAGTGCCTCCTCGATCTGTCAAGCTGTTCTGGAGAAGAAGATTTTAAAAAGTTTATTCTTCAGAAAAAAAATCATAGCTGCCAAACCATGTGACCTATGACATCATAGGTGGATAACTTTTTGTTTTCCTCATGGATTGGCGATCATTCCTGTAAAGTTTCGCCTCGATCTGTTCAGCCGTTTCGGGGAAGAAGATTTCTGAAGGTGCTGAACCATGTGACCGCTGATGTCATTAATTCCCCCCCCCCAACCCATACAATCTCGCTCGCCCAAGACGACCCTCAAAAATTTTCATACTGATCGGATAAAGCGTTCGATGCATGCAATTATGTCATAATGAAGCCACCTATGACATCAAAACAAAATCACACATTTCCCTTCATTTTTTTTTCCATGGAGCATTTTCTGATATACAGAGATCCAAGGTTTTTCCTTTATTTTCGACATGGCTGCCACACCACGTGACTAATGACGTCATTATCATCGAAACATTATTCACGAGTAGTCGCACTTTTGGTGAAAATTTCTTGTCAATCGGATAAACGGTTGCAGAGTAAACAGAGAAAATTAACCTGGACGGACGGACAACCCAAAAGCATATAATGCCTCTGGCGACTTCGCCAGCAGAGGCAAAAAAGAGAAAGACCTTGGAAAGATTGATTAATTGTGTGTTCTGTCTGAAGTTGGTTCCACGGATGCTGGCAAGGGTGATCCTGGGTGGTTTGCCATTTCTTTCCGAGCAGTTACTCAGGGCAGGAATTTGTAATTTGTCCATGGTGCCTGAGGTCGCTTGCCTACTTTTGGCGAAGAACTCTGTGGGATCTTTAACATAAACCAACTGATGCTAGCAGACAGGGCACCTAGTTTGGCATCTATTTGAGGGTTGGCACACACATATTGATGAATAACCCTGCATGTGAAACACCAGGATGACGGTTTCTAGCTGGGCTGAGATTGAAACTTGGGCTAAACAACGAAGAGACTGTGTGTACCGCGAGGTCATCCTGCCAACCCCTTCATAAAAAATATGGAGAGGTAAAGTTTTTCTTTGCAATGAAACGGGGCTTAAAAAATAAAAACTAATTAAAAAAAAGCCTCATTCAATTATGGCCCATCTCCATTTTTGGTTCACGAGTCAGTAAGTGACCACTACATTCGTTATGGATGTGTGTCTGTCTGTCTGTCTGTCCCGAGCATAGCTCCGTGGGTTTTGATCCGATTTTGATGAAATTAGGGTGCGAGGTTTGTATCATGATCTAGTTGTGTTTTCCTGAGAATGGGCATGCTGCGCCCATTATGGGCGGAGCCACGCCCAAAAAACATGTTTTTAGGGGCTAGCCGGTTTCAAGTTACATCTTCTCCGAGGGGGTTTGTCAAATCTGGCAGGGCTTTTGGTATTTGGTTAGCCCAATGGCACCTGCATAGCACCACTGAGCTCGATGTTTTTTTTTTTGTTTTTTTTTTCCATTTTCATCACAAGGTCACGAACTTTTAAAATGTCAAAAAATCAATAAATAGGGCATCGAGCTCCTTGGGTTTTCAACTGTTTTGAATGAAAGTTGGTGTGCAAGTAGTGCTCTTCGAGTACTACAACTTTTGGTTCACGAGTCAGTAAGTGACCACGATATTCGTTATGGGTGTGTCTGTCTGTCTGTCTGTCTGTCTGTCTGTCTGTCTGTCTGTCTGTCTGTCCCGAGCAGAGCTCCGTGGGTTTTGATCCGATCCTGACAAAATTTGGGTGGGAGGTTTATATCATGATCTAGTTGTGTTTTCCTGAGAATGGGCGTGCTGCGCCCATTAGGGGCGGAGCCACGCCCAAAAAATGTGTTTTTAGGGGGTATTCGGTTTCAAGTTGCATCTTCTCTGAGGGGGTTTGTCGAATCTGGCAGGGGTTTTGGTATTTGGTTAGCCCAATGGCACCTGCATAGCCCCACGGAGCTCGATTTTTCATTTTCATCACAAGGTCACGAACTTAGAAAATGTCAAAAAAATCAATAAATTGGGCATCGAGCTCCTAGGGTTTTCTACTGTTTCGAATGAAAGTTGGTATGCAAGTAGTGCTCTTTGAGTGCTACAACTTTCATCATTTACGTTTTTCCCGATTCCCACCATAAAAAAAATATAAAAGGCGAACTACGTTTAGGATTTCGCAATTCGTGGTCGATTTGTAGTGCTCTTCGAGTACTACAACTTTCATCATTTACGTTTTTACCGATTCCTGCCAGTTTACCCAGGGCGTCCCCTCGAAGGTCAAAAAATAAAAAAGGCAAACCATGTACATTGCTCGTGAACCATCGCAGTCTCCAGACTTGTTAATATATTGCAGATGATGTGTAGAGGCTTGTAGGCTACATCATTCTGTTTGCTTCGTACTGTATTGCTAATCCTTTTGGAAAGCCCAGGTTGTACGGCACCACACAGTGCCCAAACTTCTCTGGCTCCTTCCGTTCTGTCTGTTTTAGTTCTTTCAGGGTCGGGAGTATCCATTTGGTCTACCCATTTTTGAGCAGGACTCCTCTAACTAATCTAATTTCTTTCATTGCATTGGCTTTGGAAGATTACAGTCCATGCCCGTGCTACACTGCGTGGTGCAGCACCGTAATGTCATTTCAAAACTAAAGGACACAGTATCAATGGTTGACAAATCTGGAATAGTTTAGCATTAGTCATGTTGAGATTGTGACCAATTATACTTGTGTGAAACTAGAAGGAATTTTAAACAAAGGCTGGATGAACATGCGAGAGCAGTTTGGCTTGGAAAGCTAATTTTGTCAGCCATGGCGTGTCATTGCCGACAATCTGGCCACAAATTTGAATTTGATGGCACCCGTTTGCTAGACACGAAGTCCAACAAACAACACAGATTGATACTGGAACCATCGCACGTCAAGTGCCGAGAGGGTGGTCTAACTGGGGCGACTGCTGACATAACCACATGATAAACATCTCTGATATAATTGGAAAAACCGGATGGTGCAAGGAATTGGATAAGGTGAGCAAAAGACACCGCTCGTTCCCCAACATCACACCCACGCATGCACAGCACCCAACAGAAACACCACCTATCATGCAACCCACTTGCCACCACATCAAATCTGGACACACAACCAGCCATGTCCATGCCCTGGAAACACAAATGCAACAAGAAGCACACTCACCCACTCACCCACTCACCCCACCATGCAATGCTAGATCACATGCAACACCAGTGTTGCTTAAATTCCTTACTTGATAGCGTTTCTACCAATCCAGCTCTACCTTCTGGTTCTTGGTATGGCCCAACTGAACTAAGCTCTGCTCTCAGATCAGGATCAACGCCATCCAAATAATTGTAGTTGTGGAAGCAATGGCCTCCATATAGCCTGAAGTGACAGTTTGTGGACCCTTGGAGCATAAGTGTATCCTTTGCCAGCTATAACTCACTGAGCAGCATTAACACCCAGAATATCACATTCTTCCCATTACTCGCACAAACCGGACTCTTGCATTATATTTATGATTCGCTGTATGCACATGAAAATGAGTGGAAAGTGCACAACAAAGATATAAATGACCGTTTTTACAGCCATTTTTCCCTGCTGTGCAGGGGTTGGGCTTTTTCTTGAGGCAATGTTTTATGGCCGGATGCCCTTCCTGACGCCAACCCTGGTTGCCTCTTATGACACACAGGGATATGGTACACCTATTCTAACCGGGGCATACACCGGGACCAGTACACTGGTACTCATTTCGACAACCTCGGAAGGATGACAGGCTGAGTCAACCCCCTGGTGTTAATTCAGCAGCCGACGGGGCTTGAACTCAGGACCCTGGGATCCCAAGCCACCACCCTAACCACTAAGCCAACACCAGGCTTGCACAACAAAGATAGGGAAAGGAATTTCCCTCTGGGCATGCTTTGTGAGAAGTAAAGAGTGATGTGTAAAAGACAAAGAGAATGACCGCTGATTCTGTGTTTATGATGCTCTGAATACACTTGTAAACATACGAGTTAGGATGCTTATACACATACATTGCTTGGTACTGCCTGGTTAAAATGGCATGCAAACTAAGCACAAAATATAATCAGAAAAATAATGAATCTGAGCGTATGGGGTGTTTTGGGACCCGAGATAAATTTCTTCTTGTTACTCTCTGCAGCATCATGGAATCTGCAAACATCATACACACTTTTGACTGGCTCATATAGGTAAACAAATTCACAAAACATGAAATAGTTTGGTTGCATTGCAACCCGATTGTCAAATTGGCAGAATTTTCACATATCAGTAAACCCACTCTTTATTTTAACTCCTCATACACATTTTCCCACGTATTCATGGCCAATGCCGCACAGAATATCCAATTATCATGAATAACCAATGATTTGTGGTAGTTTTATTTGTTTATTTTTATTGACAATATAAAAATTCCATTACATGAGTCAAATTGATGTGCTGAAAAGTGGCCGTTATTTTGAGTCAGCCATTAAAGATTAAAAAATTCAACATCGAGTCTGACAAACACTTTATTCATAAAACATTTTATTCAACATACCAAAACATGTCTGGTAAGAATGAGTGCCCACCATTCACATGAAATGCTTCCATTCAATTTTCTTTCCAAATTTGACCATCTGTTGGAGTTTTACCCGGAGGGGGATTCGGGATGTGTTAGACGTTGAAAAGCTATGGCGTAAATGTAGCCACATATTGGCTTCCTTTTGAATGCGGGCCGGCAGCTGCACTGCCTGACCCATCCCAATTTACAATTTATAGCGGCCTTTGGCCTCATAACGGACGTCAAGGTCAATGTGTGAGGCTGATTGAAAGCTTGCCCAGATTCTGAAGTACCGACATCTAAAAGTTGGGGCCTCTCGGTGCAAACGCACAAACCCTTGAAAATATTAAAAAGATATATGTACCATTTTTAAACATGTATCCGAATTCTTAAATTATTTGAACCAGATGGCTGTCTCGAGGAGAGGGCAAAAGTGGCACGTGCTGCTTTCAATTTTTCTATTTATTTCTGTTTTGTTGCTGCGATTTATTGCATGTGGACTTGTTTCAAATCTTGTTTCTTCTCCACACTCCACACTCCCCACTTTCCTTGTGCTGCATGTGCAGACCCAGGCAAAATCTCGCAAGGCCATGGAGGTATATAAAATGTACACAGAAAAGTACAGCAGTGTGCGGGCTGACTTTGAGACGAAGATGACTGAAACTGCTCAGGTAATTATTTTGGAACTCTTATGGGGACTCACATTGTTGCATTCTTACTGGTGGATTATGATAATACTAGTCAGCGTACCCGGTATTGTCTGGTCTATTTTTTTTTTGTGGTGGCCGAAAACACATCCCTACACCCATAAAGGAAATGGGTTGGGGATCATTTTATATTACCTTAAATAAAGCTACAAAGGCTTAGGCACTATAGAGCAATTAAAATACATAATTAAAACCCCAAACTTTGTCTTTCTTTTTTTCTTATTCTTTTTCTTCAAAATTTTCAAATTTGTTTTTGTCGAAAACACACCCTGACGCTCATACTGATGAACCTCTGAAAATTTCACAAAGATCCATTCAGCCATCTGAGAAAAATGGCAACAGCTACACAGACAGACACACAGAGACAAACGACTATCTTATAGTATAGATAAGTTCCCTTGCAAAGAATGCTGACGCAGAAGGAGGTCATTTGGCCCATAAAAGCCTGGGCTATTATTACCGACCTATGGTTGTTTGTCCTTGTCTATCCTTTTGAATGCTGAGCGTTAAGTAAAGAAGCAGCATGGACTATTTTTAGTATTTGGTATGTCAGGATTCAAACTGCCAATTGATGTCTCAGAATCAAAATGGACGCTGTAACCATTATGCCACCGAGGCTGGTTAAAATTGGTTCACTTCAGATTAGTTCAGTTCCATTTGTTTACTGTGGTAACTGGTAATGTTCTGTTCTTTGCTCATTTCAAGAAGCCACAGAGTTTAGAATTTATCCCCCTTAGTTAACCTTTTGAGTATAATCACAGTTAGGCCTCAGTATCTGTCATTCCTCTTTTCACATGGTAAATTTGACTGCAGATGGAAACTGCATGACGACTGGCAATGCAGAAACTTAACATCAGACACTACAATCTCATCATTCTCAGCTTTATGACTTTTCTGATTGTGGTTTCATTCGACTTTCTCAAGTTTCTTAAATATTCATGCTTATTACTTCACTTAATTGAAGGCAACTTTAGGACCTTCGACATAAAATATAATTTTTATAAAACCTTCCCCCCCCCTTTCATTCTCCCTCCCCCCTCCTTCCCATTTATTCTGACACAAATAGAAGTTCCAGACAATTGAGGAATCTCATTTGCAAACACTGCACGCTTTTATTGGCTCATTCTCCCAAGCAATGGAGGACACTCATCTGCAGGTCGGCAAGGTAAGACTGCCGTTATCTCGACAATTTTATGCTTAATGTAAACTCGTCACTGACTTTGTCTTTGTTTTTAAGTTCGGTTTTGTAGCCATTTGTCATTCTTGTCACCTACCCAACTCATCCGCCAAGTTTTGGCAAAACTTGTCCGCAATGTTTTGAAATTTAATGCCATACAGTAAACCCTCAAATATCACGGGGGTTCGGTCCCTGGAAAATTCTGTGATGGTTAATACCACTATAGTGGAAACCAAGTGCAATGGGAAAAGAGGGTTTGGGCTCCTGGGCTTCAGGAAAATATAGGGTGTTTGGGTTCCTTGGCATTGAAAACCTTTTTTTTTTAATTTGGCAGAAACCGCAATATTTGAGGGCTTACTGTATATTATTTTTGGCCCGATCTCTCAATTGTGAAGAATCGCTTAAAAAATTTTTTTTTTTTATTCTCATATCCAGATCTCATCAAAATCGAAACAATTGGTCCTCGTCACACACCCAACTTGTCCACTAAGTTTTGTCTAAATCTGTACATAACCGAGCTGTTAGGGTTAGGTTATGAAAACATAACCTTCCTCCACCTTCATTGGTGAAGGTAATTATGGCATGTGTAATCACAACAGAGCAAAACAGCAAAATATTGCCTTATCAGAGGTGTCCGTTAACATGGTCCATCTGTGTGGGTGGAGGGGGGGAGGTGGGAGGGGTGGGTGTCATACCCCCACGGATTCCAAAACGCTGTTTTCGTTTATTGCATTCAATCTTACAATTACTACCCCTCAAGGATCACCTAAATGGCAACTAAACCTCGCAGTGCAACTGATGGGAAGCAAAAGTCTGGAAAATGTCTCTTGTAATTAATTGCAAAAATACGTCCGTTTTATCGATAGTCCTGTCTACAATTGTCTCCATGAGACAATGGTAGACAAGACACCATCAATAAAACGGATGAACCAACCAGTCGACACACAAGTAGGAATGAGGTGGAAAGGAAAAATTTATACAGGGAGAGAACTAACCCACTTTGGCATCAAAAATATATACCGTGACTCGCACAACAATGGGGAACGAGCGAGGGCCTAGGCAAGGCACAATCTGGTTTTGGGTCCAATATGGCCTGAGCAGGTTGGTGTGGCACAGGGTTGTTGGCTGGCTATGAAGAGAGGTATGGCTATGAAAGGGATGCTGCCTATAAAAGTCCAGTTCCAATTGTCATGCACACCCCATCCTCTCCCCACCATCCCCGCCACCCCCTTCCATATTGCAGTATGTTTTTGATTGTAGCTTGATGCTCTGGTTTTCTTGGATCTAGCTACCTTACGTCATGAGCATCTAAGACTGTCATGGTTAATCTGTTTCGTCTAGGTGCATACTGAGTTTCGACAACAGGTGAAGGACGTCACGGTGGAGAACCTTATTTGGAAGTACGTTGAGAACAAGGGAACAGGGAAAGACAAGCCAGGTGAGGCTTTGTTGTTTGTTTTTTTTCAATGCACTTGGCATCTTTATTTTTACAATCTCGACTTCGGCATTGTGGTTTTTCGGTCTCACACCATGCATTGCGAAAATACGTTGATGTGAGTTTAGCTCTGTATTAAAATATCATTCTTCTCACCATGCGGCCATTGTTGAGGATTGAGCGAGTAAGACAGTGAATCGACTTCACTCTCGTTATTGTTCCATTTAAAGGTTGCTGGTTTCCAATGGGAGTCAAATAAAATGATTTCCTCCTCATCTCTCCATTCATGAAGGCACGATCCTGAAGCTCTCAGCACATATGTTCGTCATTTTCTGTAGTTTACAGCTAGTGTCACAAATCTTTTCCCAACGGTGGGTGCATTTCCTGATGCAATTTGAATAAAAGTAGTGTTTTGGTCTCAAACACTTTGAAAAGGGAAAAGCCCCTTGTACAGTTGCTGAATTTGACAAAACCATAGTCATCCTGTTGTTGCTTCCTCGATTGGCTGAGACAATGCCTTTCCTATGTAATTAACAACGTGGACCATTTTCCATTTTGGTATAGTTTATAGCATTGGCTGTTGAGTTGTATTTGACAATACAATACTGTACTGTAGTTTGATTTTTTTGGCTCTCTCACTTTGTCTGCTTTATACAAGATGAACCACATAATTTGCAACTTGCGTCAATATTGCCCAGGGGTGTTTGTATTTTTGTCTGTGTTACTTGGTGTTCAGCTGCGCACTGTTTTTTTTGTGAGATGCAATTGTCATGTTGCACAAAGTGAGATATGTATGTATTTTGGGTGGGGGGAATCCCCCCTTTGAATGAAACAAACATTGCCAACCAGGAAGGCTGTGCTGCTAGTTGGAGAGTTGAAAGCAATAAAAGCTGTGGTTTTTGTAGTTATTTAAATATGTCAAATTAACCATTTTGTAACACTTGCAATGTGTGTTTTATTCTTGTGTTACATTCTTGGCATTTTCTTTGTTGTTGAATTTAGTAAATGTGTGAGTGTAGTTGTTTTTAGCTCACCCTTGCTGAAAACAATTCTTATTTATTTATTTTGGTATACAAAGCCTCGAGGTTCGTGGAAGAGCGAGAACACAGTATGGATTAGCACACAACACAACAAAACAAAAGAAGCAGTGGAAAGGTTGGGGGGAAGGCCAAGAGCAGGGTTGGAGGCCAAAATTGGTGGAGACTTGGAAAAATTATGGATGTGGTTAAGAATGAGGGGTCGGGTAAGACGCATGGGGTGGACAAGATGGGTACAAAACAAACACTGAGGAGTGAAAAACTGGAAATTTGAAATCGGCCACAGCATTGCATGTATTTTTGTTTTTGTTGCAAAACATGGTTTATTTATTTTAATGAAGATTATAAATGTTTTGGAAATGCCACAGTAGTTGGTTGGAGTAAAGAGGGAAGTGTGGGATGTGTATTGAATGTCCCACACCCTTGAGTTATTGTTCAAATGCATTGGTTAAAAGCCTACATTCTTCTCAAGTTTCTTCTTTTATTTGGCTTTGTTCCCTCCACATGCAAAGTAATAAATATGACATCTCACTTGACAAATGCAGCAATATATCTGATCTTTTCAATTCAGTATTCAATAAGTGTTCTCCCAGTATAAGAGTTTGGGTTTTGGCTTGAGCCAGGACTCAGTCCAGTCCGAATGGGTAAAATTGACTATCTCAAATGTATTGTGCCACACTCCCAGTGGTCCAAACGGTCTTCTCGTTGTGATTTGATCACAAAAATTGCTAAGCGATTAACCCTTTCAATTAACTGTTTACCACGGATGAGACAAAATAAAATCGCTGCACATCACTTAGACTCAGCCTGCTCTGTTGTGCAGCTCTCAGTGGTCTGGGAAATCTCAATTTTAATCTCTCCACTGCCGTCTACTAGTTTATTGGTGTCTTTATTTCTTTATTTTATGCTTGCATGGTGAGAAGGATTTTATAACTCCAGTCCTCTACTTGTGGTTTCTGACCTCTCATCCAATAAAATCAATATGATTATGAGCATTGGATTTAACTTTGGAAAAGGGAGTTCACAGTGAAATCGTTATTATTATTATTATTGCTTAAATATTATCGTTCAACCTGCTTAGTACCAGACACATCCTGAATGTCCCTTCAGCATACATTTGTGGAGAACAAGTAAAGGATAGAGCATGTAATTGTGGAGCTATGGCTTTTTAAATAAATAAAAAATTCCATGCCTTCCTCTTACCTTCTCTGTTTGCATCCTCCAATGCCTGTTTGTATGTTTGCCTGTCAATGCAATCTACTTTGCTTTCGCCATAAGACTCCATCTTGTAAGACCTCAAGTGGGTAACGTAGGACAGTATCTCACCAGTGGATCTGGTTAGGCGGAGCCTACATTGGTGTTCACCGAGTGAAAAAGCCTTCAGATAAGAAAGGAGCTAATTGTTAATATTTTCTGACCTTTGAGATCATGGAAATATGAGCTATTGGATGGTAATTTGAAGGGTCCATCCAGAAATCCTCCTTTCAGTACAGGGTGCCTCAAGACCCTTCAAATTGCTGTTCACGAGCTCATATCTGTGGATTGAGGAGATGAAGGATTGCTTTTAACTTGACAAGCACAGGAGCTACTTCTGGCGCATATTGCTTCAAAACTATATCAGGAATTTGGTCGGGACCATTTAGCTTTGACATCACGTGCCAAAAAGGCTTTTTGATGTATGTTTCCAGATGTTCGATGTGCGAAATGTAAAGCATGATGGTACAGCAATTGGATAGCCGAGAGTGGTTTTACCAGTGTCCTCAAGAGGATACAGTTGGCTGCAAACGGTAGTGAAAGTGGCCATTTTTTGCTCGTGATCATTGGAGAGAAGGCCCATCTGCATTGACAAGAAGAAGAAAAGATTATTTGTATAAATTACGAGAAATCTGTTTGGCCAGTGACAATAAAGCTTGACTGCTCGAGCAGCAAGAAGCCAGATATCTGAAGTCTGTCTTCTGGATGAAGGTATCGAGGAAGCTGATCCTTGAATCGTGTGAAAAATTCAATTTCACACTGTGCTTGCTGCATGCAAACTCTGGTCATGAATGTTCTGCCAATTTTATGGCTAGCCAATAGTCTGCCAATGACCCATTTTTCTGCATTTGGTAGATGTTGAAGGATTTCACTGCTTGTATCCTGAACAAATTCTCAATCCTTAATCTAGCTACTGCTGAGAGGCAATGGCAAACCAACAAGTGCATATTTTGCCATCAGACTACTTCAGCAGCACTAACACAGTGCCCAATATTCAATGTATGGAAGGATGATGATTGGAATGAGGTACTGTTTTGATACAGGTGTTGCATGAAAAAAAACTACAACAGGACTTGGTCAAGTGCATACCTCCACCAGGCTGAACAGTTTACATTTTGTATCCCACTGATAGGCTGGATCTGCAACCGGACTTAACCAAAATTTGATCAGCTTGTTCTTGTCACCGACCCAACTCATCTCCAAAGTTTTGTCATAACTCATCCACAACTTTTTGAAATATCACGCGAATTACCGTTTTTGGCCCCGTCTCTCAATGGTGAAGAATCGCTTCAAAAAAAAAAATGAAAATTTTTGTATCCGGATCTGAATTTTCACAAAAATCAAATCAATTTGTCCTCGTCACACACCCAATCTGTCCAACAAGTTTTGTCTGAATACGTCCACAACTTTTTGAGATATCCTGCTCACAAACAGGGGTGAAAAGATTACCTCTGCCACCAAAGGTGGACGGAGGTTAAGATTGATTTGCATTAGGAAACGACCATTTAAATGCATAACCTCCCCTTCCCCTCCAAAAAATAAATAAAACTCGACTTACTGACCAATTTGTCTATTTGGCCATGCAATCCTATTTTTAGGTCATCTCTACCGAGATGACCTAATAAAGCCGGACCAAATGTCCGTCCGTCAACAATTTTTCTTTCCGATCTTGATGAAACTTGGTATGTGGGTAGAGGTCGATGAGTGTTGCACAACGACATAACTTTTGTCCGGGTTCAAGGTCAGGATCAAGGTCACGAGGTCACGTAAGTTATAAAAATCGCCATTTTCAAAACCTATCTAGTCTGCCATTCTACAAGATATTCGGCAACTGTTTATTGATTATGATAGTAAAAAATATTATCGTGTATCTAACCGGACAGATTTTTTAATTTCCTTCCCGTTTGATCGTCACGTGATCTGGAAGATGTCCAAAAACGCCGATGCGATTCGCAAAGAAGGAAGGAAGGAAGGAAAGAGAAATGAAATATAAATATAAAACACATTTTTAGCCTTTTATATTTATACATTTTCCACCGAAGGTGCAAAAGTTTCAAAATCCGAAATGTAAACGTCAGCATTTATTTTCAAAATATAATTTCGTGCGCGTGCCAAAATGCCGAGTCATCTTTAACCAAACCGCGCAGTTCGAGCTGCGCAGTAGAACTGCGCAGTCGTCTTCGGTCATAACTGAACATTGAGAACTTGTGGTATTATAGAGATGACTGTCACCCCCACACGGGGGTAATTTTTTATTTTTTTTATTTGGTGCAAGGCGATGTCCTTTTTAAAGCTACTCTTCAGTGTTTTATTACAGGTCCTATCCTTCACTCCCCCCCCCACCCCCACAGGATTGATCGAGTTTGAAGAGTGCAGCAACACCGTGTCCACACAAGAAGGTAATTCCATGACATTCATCCATTTAAATGTTTTGGCCTGATTGTAGAATGTTGTATTGCATTGCAAAATCAAAGGTGCTGGTTCAGTTAGCCCCCTTTTTCATACAAGATATCAATACTTGCAATCTGTATTATGGCGTGGCGTTGACAGGTCAAAACAATTGATGAAGTAGATAAGAACATAGGCAGGAGAACTGAAAAAAGTGAGATGAAGAAACCAAAGCAGAAAATGCTGAAAAACCAGTCTTAACATGTCGTATGTGAACTGGAGAGAAGTGTCTGCCAGAATAAGCATGACGAGTGTAAAGTAGTATCGCATGATATGATGTTTACCTTGCGAACTTAAATGAATGTAGATAAGAATATGACTGGAGAGTTGTTTTTTTTTTGGGGGGGGGGGTAGGGATGATTTCGCTTCCTCGAGAAGAGTGGAACAAAGTACAATAGTGGAGATGACAAGTTAGTTTGGATTTGGTGAAGGTATCGATGTTTGGATGCTGGATGAGTGTGTATGACATGGTGGGGTTTTTGGGATGGGACAAATGGTCTGAGAGGGTGGGCATCATCAAGACTAGAAATGAGGCAGTAGAAAACTACTTGGCAACCCTTTTCTCTTTCAGAGCAAAACAGGCTTTGGACCTCTTTGTCTCATTGAGTGACACCAATTACCCTTAGGGCTCCTGATTGCTTCACTGCCATCATGGGAGCAAGATCACATTAAGTGTTAACAGCCCACAGATTGTAATTTTTTTGTTTCCTGGGTTGATGTAAGAATGAGGTGACAGAGTTAAAAGGCAACATGCTGAAATTTGGGCCACAGTTGGTCATAACCAGCTGGAAGGAAGGGATGCGAGGAATTGTCGTAACCTGAAAGTAACAGGGTCGAGTGAGGTATGGATGATGGGGATAGAAAAGATCACAGGTAGTGATTGGAGATAGTGAAATTGGTGTGACGCTTGCTTGAATTTTAGCCCTGGGGTTGAGTGTGATGCTTGCTTAAATTGCAGCCTTTGGAAGGAAGTTCTGCAAATGGGAGCAAAGAGGAAAAATAGTGATGGTGGGCAGTAAGCCTACATTTGGGAATCTAACTAGGTGAGGCTTACTGGAAGATTGCACACATTCTAGATATTTGGGGATAGGGGAGGGGGTTCGTCGGGGGGGGGGGGTGTTGAATGCGTTTGGAGGGCTGAGAGACCAGAGGGAGTTCACTTCAAGGCACTACGAATGAAAGCCTCTCCCCTTCCTTTGGTGTGAGCTTTTTAGTAGTGAAATGGCATGTGCGTTTCAGCTGATGGGAGGGGTTGGGACTTCATTTTCCCTAACCCCTCCACCCAAATTCCTCAAAATAGGCATTTTAAACTGAAAATATTTAAATTTTGGAGAATTGTCTTTAACCCTGAATCATGGACCAATGGCACAATCATATGGGCAGCAGTTTAAGGTAATTCTGAAGCTCACCCTTTTCTGCAATTATAAGAAAGAGCAAAATGTCTTGTTCATTCAACCCATTTATTAATTTTGTTGCTGCACCATTTCACATATCTTTATACATTGCTTGTTATCTCATGTTTCACCATTACACCTTCAGTCTTCATCTCAAGTTAGGTCATCTTTCAGAGTTGTTTGCATGAATGATAGTGAAATGGTGTAGCATGCATAATGCTGAAACATGATAGAGCATGCGATGGTAGACTCTGTACTTGTTGTTACCTTTTCTCTTATGTACTTCTAACATTGACTCTTGGTTACCTGTAATGCCAATACTAAATTGAGATGTTAATCTCAGGCATCACCGAACCAACTTTAATATTTCAAAATTGCTTCGGCATTTTGCACTCTTTATGCAGCTGAACAATTCCCAGGAGCCTAAGCATAACCCTCTTGTAAATCACTAGTCCTAATGGGTAAAACATGTGAATGCTGTTGCCTTTTGTGCAGCAGGGCAGAAGAGGCGATCACGCATTGCATTTGCACGCAAGAAAAAAGAAAAAGATGCAGACTCAACGTATGTGCCAACTTCCTTCCCCTTCGCAAGCCATTTCTTTCCTGTAAATGGGCCAAACATCTTCCGATTATTTCTGCCCTGTGGTCCACGGTGCTTTGCTCGTGTGGATCTCTTTTCATGAGTTTTATCATTTTTTTTCTCTTTGCAATTTAACGCAGCAGTTCCAGTGGTGACATAATGTGGATTTTCACTTGTGTTTTTGTGGGATTCATGAGCTCTTTGTGATTGGATGGCCATCAATTGTTGTGCCAATGGGCAATCTACATATTGCACACAAAAATAGTACAATTTCCCTTTCCCTTCTCCTTGCATTAACACCCCCTTCCTTCCTTTCCTTTCACTCCAATTTTCCAACATACTTTCTTAAAATTTTTTTTTTTTTTTAAGTTTTCTTCCCTTTTAAAATTCCTCTTCTTTTACTTTTTCTTTCACTTCTCTCCAATAATCTGAGGTTTATAGTGCAGCTTTACATAAACTACAACGGCACTCGGTAGAGCACATACCTCCGCCATGCTGAACAGTTTACATTTTGTATCCCACTGACGAGGCCGGATCTGTATCCGGATCTGAACTAAAACCAAATTGACTTGTTTTTGTCACCTAACCAACTCACCCACCTAATTTTGTCATCAGTCGTGGCCAAAAATATTGGCACCCTTGCAGTTTTTTTTCAAATAACTCAATTTTCTCCAAAAATAATTTGAAATTGACAAAAGTATTTTGTTTCCACAATTCTTTATTTCAGTGTTATTATTACAGAACCTTTGTTTTTGATTCAGAACTTAATATATCCTTTTAAATCAGAAAATAAAAAGAAATGTCATTGACAAAGCTATTGACACCCGAGACTTAATATTTGGCAGCACAGCCTTTGGACATAAGTGAGCTTCCTACACCTCTCTACTGGCAGTTTGGCTCACTCTTCTTGTGCAAACTGCTCCAGTTCTCCCAGATTTGAAGGGTGCCATCTCCCAACTGCTGTTTTCAGATCTCCCCACAGCACAGGAGTTCAATGGGATTTAGATCTGGGTTCATTGCTTGCCACTTCAGAACAGTCCAGCGTTTTGTCTTGAACCTTTCCTGGGTGCTTTTTGAAGTGTTTGGGGTCGTTGTCCTGCTGCAAGACCCATGACCTTTGACGGAGACCCAGCTTTCTGACACTGGGTTCAACATTCTACTCCAAAATGCCTTGGTAATCTCCTGATTTCATGATGCTGTGCACACAATCACTGAACCTCCTCCATGTTTGACTGTGGGGAAGGTGTTCTTTTGTTTGAAGGCTTCATTTTGTTTTCTGTAAACATGGAGATGATGTGCTTTCCTTAAAAGGTCTAATTTGGTCTCACCTGTCCACAGGACATTCTCCCAGAATGATTTTGGCTTGTTCAGGTGTGTTTTGACAAACTGCAGTCAGGCTTTCTTTTGTCTCTCTCTCTCACCGATGGGGGCCTCCTCGGTCTCCTACCATAGAACCCCCTTTCATTGAGTTGGTGACAGATGGTATGAGTTGAAACTGTCATACTTTGTGTGTGAAGGTCATCTTGAATCTTTTTGGCAGTTGATCGAGGTGCTTTCTCCACCATTTAAACAATCCTTTGCTGCAATGTTTGATCAAATTTTCTCTTGTGGCCACGTCCAGGGAGGTTGGCTGCAGTGCCATAGGCCTTAAATTTCCTGATAACATTGCATACGGTGGACGCAGGAACATCGAGTTCTCTGGAGATGTACTCTTGAGATTGTCCATGCTTGGCTGCAATCTCGTGTCGGACCTCCTCAGACAATTCTCTCGTTTTCTTTTTTTTCCTCCATGCTCATTGTGGGACACACAGTGACACAAAACAGCAGAACGACTCCTTTTCTCTATTCAAACTGGTTGAATGAGTGATTTTTATATTGCAGGCACCTGCAACTCACCACAGGTGAGTTCAATTCCAAAGTAAAGGAGAATCACCTGCTTGAAATCTAATTATTTCAAACAACTTCTAAAAGGTCCAGGCCATTTTAGGATTTCTGTGTGGAATCAGCTAAGATTTAGTCATTTTTAGGTCATCTCTTCGAGCATGACCTAATAATATGGGTGAAGATGTCCTTCGATCCGTCCGTCTGTCCGTCCGTCCGTTGCCAAAATGACGATTTTCAAATTCTATCTCCTCCTACATTTCTCAAGCGATCTTGAATTTGATTGTGGCATACGAATCTATGGGACAATATATAAATTTGGTCGGGCCGGATTTTCGATATTCGCTTTCGTTTTCGTGTCACGTGACTTCAAACTTGGCAAAAAATGTGAAATTGACGATTTTCAAAATCTATCTCCTCCTACATTTCTCAAGCAATCATGAATTTTATTGTGGCATATGAATGTATGGGCCAATATCTAAATTTGGTGAGGCCGGATTTTCGATATTCGCTTTCGTTTTCGTGTCACGTGACTTCAAAGTTGGCAAAAAATGCCCTACCTTCAGGAGGCTATATATTTTTTTCGCAGAGATGACCGTCACTCCCGCACGGGATTGAATGATAATGAAATATAGAAATATTTAATTTACATAAGTGTTCAGTCCCCTGAGTCAATACTTTATAGAAGTGTCTTTGCCAGTGATTACAGCTTCGAGTGTTCATGGGTATGTCTGTATCAGATTAGCACATCTGGATTTTGTGATTTTTTTTTTCTCCCATTCTTCCCTTCAGATTTGTTCAAGTTCTTAAGTTGGATGGGGAGTGTCAGTGAACAACAGTCTTCAAGTCTTTCCACAGATTCTCAATGGCAGTCAAGTCTGGGCTTTGGTTGGGCCACCCAAGGATTTTCACGTTCTTGTTCTAAAGTCATTCCAATGCTGCTTTGGCTGGATGATTGGGGTCATTATCCTGTTGGGGTGTAAATCTTTGCTGCAGTCAAAAGTCCTTTGCACTCTAAAGCAAGTTTTCCTCAAGGATTTGCCGGTATTTGGCTCCATTTATTGTTCCTTCCATCCTTACAAGTCTCCCAATCCCCGCCACTGAAAAACAACCCCACAGCATGATGCTGTGCTCAGTTTCCGCCAGACTTAGCGCTTTGCACCGGAGGAGGTTGAAGACGATCCACGGTCTGGAAGACCTTCAACGAGCAGAACGGCGGACAACATCGAGTGTGTGAAGTCGATGGTGCGCGCCGATCGTCGACTCGCCGATTGCTGAGGAACTTTCCATCAATAAGGACACTGTCTGGAGCATCATCACTGAAAATCTCGAAATGCGCAAGGTGTCCGCAAAGATGGTCCCCAAGCTGTTGTCCGAGGACCAGAAACAGCAAAGAGTCACTGTCTGTCAAGACATTATCGAGCGCCTCGAGGACGATCCAGACCTGCTCGGGAGAGTCATTACTGGCGATGAATCTTGGATATTCAAATACGATCCAGAGACCAAACGGCAGAGTTGTCAGTGGAAAAGTCCGGCATCACCTCGACCAAATAAAGCAAGGATGTCAAAGTCGAAGGTCAAGGTGATGCTCATCATGTTTTTTGACATCAAGGGCATCGTCCACTTCGAGTTTCTACCACAGGGTCAAACAGTGAATCAATACGTGTACAAGGAGATCCTCCGCTACCTTATGAGACCAGTCCGGGACAAAGGAGGGATCTGTGGGAGAACAGCGCCAGTGCCCTGAGCATCTGACAGTTTCTGGTGGAGAGGAACGTGCCAACTCTGGAGCAACCTCCGTATTCGCCAGACTTGGCCTCTTGTGATTTTTTTCCTATTCCACAAGCTCAAGGGGTGATCAAGGGGACCCGATTTCCTGAAGGGAGGCCATCAAAAGGGCCGTGACAAGGGAGCTCCGGAGGATTCCAGAAGAAACCTTCCGTGGGTGCATTGAAGGGTGGAAGAAGAGATGGACAAGTGTGTGAGACTGGAGGGAAACTATTTTGAAGGGGACAAGCTGTGATTTCAATATATTTTTTGGAATAAAATTTCTGTGAAGTCAGTCCTGTTACTTTTAAGATGGACCGCATATGCATCCTCACAATTCTATCTCGAAGTTCTACGAACAGTTCCTTGGACTTCATGGGAGAGTTTCTGCTCTGACATGCACTGTCAAGTGTGGAACCTTATTCGAGAAAGGTGTTTCTTTCTAAATCATGTCCAATCAATTGAATTGGCCACAGGTGGACTCCAATCAAGTTGTGGACATCTCAAGAATGATCAAAGGAAATGGATGCACCTGAGCTCAATTTGGAGTGTTGTAGAAAAGGGGTTGAATACTTATTGACTCGAGACATTTCAGCTTTTCGTTTTGAATTAACTTGTAAAAATTTCTGAAAACGTATTTTCACTTTGCCATTGTGGTGTATTTTGTGTTGATCTGCGACAAAAAAAAATGTCAGTTTAATCCATTTTCAATTCAGGCTGTAACACAATGAAACGTGAATACTTTCTGAAAGCACTGAATGCTCCACCCTTCCCTTCATTTTCTCTGTTTATTCTTCCCCATTTTAATATATGGTATGCAGATGTTCACAAATGCAACCATTGCAAGGTTTCTTCTCCCTCTTCCTGTTGTATACATGACTAGTGTACTTTTATTCTGACATTTGAATACTTTGTATTCTAACATCTGGAATGAAATGTAATCATTTTTTATTCCAGCTGTGAAACAACTTATTATGCCTAATATGTAATCATCGAGCAACTGACTTGCTTATCTTTGTGCATTGTCTGTAATTTTGGGGCAAATCCTGCTGAAAATTTTGGGAGGTATGGAGAAGCCCAAGAAGTTGGAAAAAAAAAAAAAACATTGGATGTTTTAAGAAATTCGTTGAATTTGGGTTTTTACAGTAAGTGGTAAAATTAGGATAACTTTACCTCAGGGGTAAAATAACAACAACAACAACAACAACAACAACAACGTAGGTTTTGCAGTGAAAATACTTGCAAGGTGGATGAAACACCAGTTGTCTTGCGTGTGGTGTTATAGTAAGCAGAACTGCACATCTGTCGAGGTCTATTCTGGAATTTGGTGAGTATTTAGTTATTAAAAGAATATAAAATCTTTCAGTAAGAAAAGATAATCCTCAGCATCAGTTGTTAAAACTTTGTATATTTATAAATTAATTATTGGGCAGCCAAAAATATTGTTACTCGTCGTGCCGTGGTTTTTAAAATTCCACCTTTTGTAAAGGTCAGTTCTGGAAGTTGCAGAAGTGAAGCCATGGTGCATAAACTCTTGGAAAGAAGATGATTAATTGCACAATGATGTCAGTAAATGACTGAAATTCGAAAACTGTGCTCCTCACAGGTCTAATACTGATGATTGTGTTAGGATAGGTAGGAGCTGTTTTCCTTGGAGATTTGAATTTTTGTCACCATTTTACAATTCTTCACTGTCGTGTGCTTCCTTTCCCTGTCCCATAGAGAGCCGCCCGATGCAGAGTCGCTTGTAAGTACCAGTGTTGAATTAGACATTTAAAATTTTGTGTGCAAATTGCTATTACCTGTCCTCGTCTTAACCTTTGTGTGTGAATTGGTGCCCAACTTCTTCTGCTATGTGGGTACCTTGTGTTTTCTGCTCATTTTGAGATAATTGTTCTTATGTCAAAGGAACGAGGTTTGTTTGCAAGTTGCTGCTTTGTATGGTATTTGATACATTGCACCTTTTTCTGAAATATCTGCTCTTTCCCCCTATTCAAGTTAACTTTACACTGTCGCAGCTCTATCCCAACCTTTTCTTCTTCTCTTTTTTTTTTTCTTACCTCCTTTAATTCGCAATTCTTTCTGTACCTGCCCTTCCGTTGCTGCCTCCAATTTCCGCTTGAGCTAGCCCCAGAAGCTGCCTAACGGCGCTCCTAATGGCTATTGTGGAGACATTGAGTGGCAGAGATACGTAAGTATGGTGTTTGTCCAGACTGGGTTGACTTGGACTTGTACATGGCCATGACTTCATGGAGGGAGACGTCGGGTGCTACTCTCTCGTTTGCAATCTTCATGGCATGCTTGTTGCCATTTTTGTTCGTGAGATGCTTCTCTGCAGTCTGATTCAGGATCTGACCGAGTTTATTCCAACCTGGTGCCACTCCACTGAATCGTGCCATGAGCACGCTTGCTTTTTTTCTTTTACTTTCATTCATGTTTGGCCATATTCTGACTTTCCACTCCAGGTTGTTATTCCTATGATAATTTTTGTAATTTTGTTTGACAATGATGCTTCCAGAAACCTCATTTATTTCCTTTGTTACTGTCTTGCTGCTTTCATGTGTCTACTTCAACCTAATATTTCATTTGCTTGGAGTTAAAATGTCCGCCTTCCAACGACAAATACATCTTGCTTTTATGCCTTCACTGATATTTTTAATCTCCTTTTATTTTTATTATTTTTTCAAAAAACTTTTCTTTTTGCAGAATTCTCCAGAGGTAGATGATGAGGGCTTCAGCATCCGACCTGAAGTTAGCCAAAATGATATCCTTTTATCTGTTTGATTAAATTTATTTGAATGGACTTCAAACCCATTACACATTTCTGCACTTGCATTGCACTTAATTTGGCCAAAGAGTGAGAGATGTTCAAATCAGGTAGATTATTTACTCTATTGCATTCTGCAGATAAGGCACACAAGCCACAATGCCTTTGACATGGGGAGCAGGAACAAAATCGAGCAGCAGATCTGTACTGGAAAGTTGAGGTTCCCAAGTATTGTTCTGAATAATCCGATCTAGTTGAGTGGTGAGTATTATATCACACTCCTGACCTGAACCTGGTTAATTTTTGAAGGGTCAGGAGGTGAGCTGCTTATTTCAGTATTTATCTGCTCTCCTGATATTTTTGCTGTTACTGATGCAGCGAACCCAGTTGACCTTTTGGTAATTTGTGAGGGATGATTATGCAATGCAATGCAAAGCCAGGGCAACCTAATTTGCTCCCTCTGGGATTAATCGTCCTTTGTCAATTCTTCTTGGCGTTAATGTACATTGCCACTCGTTATGGATGGTGTCAAGGTTTTGTTGCAGGCAGGCATACATCTGCTCATGCCTGGTTGTTGGCTTAATGGTTAGGGTGGTGTACTTGGGATCCTAGGATCCTAAGTTCAAATCCCAGTGGCTGTTGATTTAATACCAGGTGGGTTGACTCTGCCTGTCATCCTTCTGAGGTCGTCAAAATGAGTGCCAGCTTTCTGGTATCCTGTGTCGGAGCGACGACCCGTCCAGGATTATGTCCAATAGCCAAGGAGACTGCTTCGGCAGTACCAACGCTCTTCACAGAGTATGGTCCCAATGGATGGATGGACACATCTGCTCCATTATCAGAGGTATTATGAATGGCGATTATCACCAAGATCCTCAAAAAAACACAACCCAACTCCAAATCTTTAATAGAGTCGAGATCATTGATGAATTAACTCAAGATGATTGGGCTGAAGACACGCCCCAATAAATGCTTGCAGCTATTTATTAAGGGGTTTGTGATGATTGTCCTGTTCATCTTGGAGAATTTCCATTTGAATTTCCCATTGGCATTTCCTTTGAATTTCCCCATTGGCATTCCATTTGAATTTCCCATTGGCAATGGTTTTAAACGAGTCAGGTTTTATTGAATGTCGCCTTGATTTTGAAGGCATTCATCCATTTTCCACTGAGATTACTGATTGTGAAGAATTATTTTTATGGAATTGAATTTAGTATCTGAGCATTTCATTTGTTTTTAGATGTCATCACTAATTCCTTAATTGGCTGTGATGCTAATTGGATAATTGGCCAGATCAGAATTTATTTTATTGTGCTTTGGCTGTACATAGCTGGGCAGTCTTCAGACTATACTTGTTTCCATTGGTTTTGTTATACAGTGTCCTGAAAAAGTATTCACCCCATACCAATAATGCCACATTTGGATGAATTGCGAATTATGAAGAAACAATTTTTTCCAAATGAACATTTTTATTCATAACTGAAGAGATCAAACTAAACAGTTAGTTGAAGGAGGTTACATGCCAGGAATATCTGCAAAAAACATGTACAAATCAAAAATCACTGGTTGAAAAAGTATTCAACACCTGAAGTCAGTACTTAAGGCCCTGTCACACCTTGACGATTTAGCTAGCGTATGCCAGATGTATGAAAAATTTGGCTAAAACGCTGGCACACATCGAATACGTTATGGGTAAGTTTGTATATGTTAAGAGCACGCTGGCATACGTCGTAGTACGCCGAGCTGTTAGACAAATTTTCCATGCTTGAAATCTTTCGACATATGCCAGCGTATGACTCACACGTTCCGCATAACGCTGGCCATAAGTTGAAGGCATGTTGCGCGATCGTTGACACACATCGACACACATTACTTGTAAGTTACTCATAAGTCGAAACACGTCGAGGTAATGTTTAGCGTTCCCGAAACTTATTTCTAACCTATGAGTAACATGTTGTAGGCACGTTGCGCGATCGTTGACACACGTCGGCACACGTTACTTGTAAGATACTCATAAGTCGAAACGCATCAAGGTAATGGTTAGTGTCAGTGTTCCAGAGTCCCTGTTTTTTTATTTTTTTATTTTTTCCTTCGTTATGACGGTGATGTTGACACTTCGATTTCTAGTGCGGTTATAATATAATATAATTAATAGGCTGCCGCTCAACGATATAAATCATAACCGCACTAGAAATCGAAGTGTCAACATCACCGTCATACCGAAGAAAAAAAAAATAACCAGGGAGTCTGGAGCACTGACGCTAACCATTACCTCGACGTGTTTCGACTTATGAGTAACTTACAAGTAACGTGTGTCGACGTGTGTCAACGATCGCGTAACGTGCCTATAACTTATGGCCAGCGTATGCGGAACGTGTGTCATATGCCGAGTACGTCGAAATTTTTAACATGCTGAAAATTTCTCGGCGTACTACGACCTATGCCAGCATGCTCTTAACGTATACAAGACTTACCCATGACCTGGGTGTGCTCTGGCTTTCAAAAGAAATTAGCCACTGTGGCTCATCCAGGTTTAGAATGATTAGCCACAGGAGAAAGGAAATAGCCACATATTTTATTCAAAAGTTTTCTTTTAGCAATATGAAATAATAAGTTAATTTTAAGGCAGATGTGTGAGTTTGATGGGTGAGGTTGGTTGGATGAGTGAGTTGAATTCTTCAGATTGGTTGGATGATTGAGTTTGATGTGTGAGATTGGTTGAATGAACGACCATCAGGGGAGGTGGTGATTGTGAGGGATGGTGTGTGTGTGTGCGTGTGTGTGTGTGTGTGTGTGTGTGTGTGTGTGTGTGTGTGTGTGTGTGTGTGTGTGTGTGTGTGTGTGTGTGTGTGTGTGTGTGTGTGTGTGTGTGTGTGGTATGGTCGTTGTGCCTTTAGTAGGTGGTAGTGGGGGATGGGGGTGGTTGTGGACCAGGATTGGACCAACCTCATGCCAGTCAAACTCTCTCATCCAACCAATCTCACCCAACAACTTCACTCATCCAACCAATCTCACACATCAAACTTACACTTCCAACCAATGTCACACATCAAACTCACTCATACAACCAATGTCACCCATCAAATTCACCCATCAACTTCACCCATCAAACTCACTCATCCAAACAAACTCTCTCATCCAAACAAACTCGTCCTACAACAGGTAATACTACTGATTGTGTCAAAACTCACCTGGCAACCACTGACCCAACGGAGCATGTAGCGCCGAATCATGCCGAATCATTCCGGAAAAAAAAGTTTTTGCAAAAAAATAAAATAAAATTTTGAGACGAGAATCATGGGAATCATGCGTAATTTCGGTCGATTATTTCTTTTTTTTTTACTAGAAACTAGTTTAAAATTACTAAAGTTAGTATATAAAAGCTTGTACGAAATCACGCGTGATTCCCGTAATCAAAACATACAAAATGGCGGTTGTCTCGGCCGTCTCAACGAAGGTTGAATTCTGTGCTAAAATCACCCAAAATTCATCTAAAACTGGTAAAAAAAAAACCACTAAAACATGGATTAGCCACAGTGGCTAATGGGTGGTTTAAAATATTAGCCACAGGTAAGGGGAATTCGCCCTGTGGCGACGTGACGAGCGGCAGCGCGCGCCCAGCCCATAACTTATTCGACGTGTGCCAGCTTGGTTCGGCAAATTTTTCATACGTCGGCATACGCTGGCTAAAACGTCAAGGTGTGACAGCGGCTTCACACTTCGATGTCTAGTGCGGTTATGATTTGAATCGTCGAGCCGCAGCCTATGAATAGCCTACGCCACGTGATCGTCGGCGATATGCTGCCGCGCTATGCATAAGTTGCACTATCGTTGGGCATAGGTTGTAAATGCCGACAACACGCTCAGCATTCGTTGGTATAAGTTATCTATATGTGATTGAAACGTTCTGTGTACGTTACTAATACGTTATGCATACGTCCAACTCGTTATGAATACGTCCAAATTTGGGGAAAAAAACATCAATAGTTCAGCGTACGCCAGCGTTTTGCATACATTTTGATACCTTGCCATACGCTGGCTAAAACGTCAAGGTGTGACAGGGCCTTTAGTGGAAGAACCTTTTACAGCAATGGCTGTTATAAGTGTTTTTGGGTAGAGGTCTCTACGAGCTTTGCAAAGTGAGATGGTGAAATATTTATACATTTTTCACATGAAAATTGCTCTCGTTCTGCCAAGTTTCATGGGGATCGTTGATGGACTGCAATCTTCAAGTCTCGCCTGAAAGAGTACAAGTCTCGCCATAAATGTTCAATTGCGTGCAACTCAGGACTTTGATTGGGCCACTCAAGAACATTTATTTTCTTCTTATTCAGCCACTCCAGTGTGGGATTATCTTTGTGCTACGGATCATTGTCCTGCTGAAATGTGAATCTCCTACCCAATTTTGGATTGACGGCTGACTCGAGCAGGTTTTCATCAAGGATTCTCCTGTACATTGCACTGTCCATTGTCCCTTCTATCCTGACAAGCTTGCCAGTCCCTGCTGATGAAACACAGCCCCATAATATGATGCTGCCAATGCCATGCTTGACAGTGGGGATGGTGTTTTTTCAGTAATGGCTCTTTTCTTGCCACCTGTCCAGAGAAGCCAGCTTTGTGAAGGGAATGGGATATTGTTAATTGACTCGAGGACCCATTAACCCATTGGGTTCCCGTTGTGACAGCGGTTGATGAAAAAAATCATTTCAAGAAAAAAAAAAAAAGATAGCTCCAGCAAACTATACCGCTGAGGTTGTTTGCATTGATCAAATAATCCTGAAGAGTACTTGACTGAATCGGGAATTGATTTTTTAATAATTTTTTTCGTTGCCTGATTTTAACGAAACTTGATATTGTGCTTTAATATGAAAAAAAGGAGAAAAGAAAGTCAAAGAAATTATTGTGCATAATCTTCCAAATACAATTTTATTTATGAATAAGCACAGAAGTATAAGATCAAAATGGTGATGTTTATTTTATGCTGAAAAATAAATCGTCTTTGTCCATACTAAATGTTTGAGATTTTAAAATAAATCATTCCAAGAAAAAAAAAAGATAGCTCCAGCAAACTATATACCGCTGAGATTGTTTGCATTGATCAAATAATCCCGAAGAGTACTTGACTGAATCGGGAATTGATTTTTTAATAATTTTTTTTGTTGCCCGATTTGAACGAAACTTGAGACTGCACACCACAGGAGAATGGTAAGGTGGGCTGAAATTTTTTGCGCTATCATGTACCGTTTTGGCTGTATTTAGGGAACATACATACATACATATATACAAAATGAGAGTTTTAGTAATATATAGATGAACACTGATCCCTATCTTGGACACAGAGCCTTGCAGACCTTTCAAAATCATTGTTGGATTTACAGTGATATCCCAAACCAGTTCCTGCTTGCCTGGCTGCTGAGTTTGGATGGGCGACCTGATCTGGGTTGTCTGGGTGGTGTTATACGTCTTTCACTTGTTAAGATGGATTTCACCCTTTTCAAAGGGATAATTAGACTGAAATCTTCTTATAACCCTCTCCTGAACGGTGCTTCTCCACAACTTTGTCTGACTTCTTTGGAAAGCTCCTTGGTCTTCATGGTTGCGTTGTTAGTTGACCAAGTGAGTTACACTTTAAAACTCCTCAGATAAGTGAGGGAACTTAATTTTTAAGTTAAACCACTCATTACATACACGTGAAACCCATTACACTTATTTTGTACCCTATCAAATAAATAATTTGCTGCTGAAGTGATTTTGGATTAATGAGACAGGGTTTGAAAACTTGTACAACTCAGAATCATCTGATTTTCTTTGCTAAACCAACATATTCACATTTTATGTGCATTTTTTTTTAGCTTTATTACTTTGGAGTAGTTTATGAAGATATATGTATATATATATATATATATATATATATATATATATATATATATATATATATATATATATATATATATATATATATATATATGTATATATTTCAGGGGGTCCTCGACTTACGACGGAGTTCCGTTCCTACGACGCGTCATAACGCGATTTTCCGCGTAAGTCGGAACACACCTTTTAGTGTGTTCTGCCCCTCAATCCTCAAACAATCTTTTAGCCTTCTCCTGAATCAACATCAGGCTCATTGGGATACGCTGTTGATGGTAGTCTTCCAGCCAAAGCACTACCATAAAATTCGGACTATTAGCCGCAACTTTTTCCCACAACTTCAACCTCTGCGGCTAAAATAACGATGCGGCTTGTTTATGGATTTTTCCGATGTTGCGGGTTTTCCCGATGACGCGTTCAGGCCAAATCAAGTTGTTGTCGTCAGTCTCCAGTCTATTTTTAGATTCACATTAGGTTTCAAAACTGGTTTTGACTCTTCGTGAATTCAAAACTCACTGTAAAAGTCCTCTTCCTGCAGAAAGTCAATTCATTTTCCTGACTCATCACAGAGAGGTTATTCTTCTTACTTGGATCGACGTCTCGTTATTTATCTATATGGTATTTATATTAACGTTTATTACCTTGCATTGTTAACCGAAACTTGAAAAACGTAGAATGAGCGAGTAAACCACAGCTGAGCTAGAAAAAGTTCAATCCACACTCCAAGTGTCTTCCCTGATCGCCGCGGCTGTTTGTGTGTTTCCCTGCTTTCTTCAGTGATGAGTTTGCGACCTCAGAATATATTTAGAGAGATATTGATTTGGTAAGAGTACGGTATGAATAAACAAGAGGGCCACACGAGGAATTCAAAACTCACAGAGGGGCGAACTTTCTCGCTGCAAAAAGTCAACAAAGGCTTTCAGAGGTAGGAAATGCCGATGGCCCGAACTGGAAGACGAACTTGAAGACTGGGTTAACACACAGAGAGTGGATGGTCGGGGTGTTTCTACTGTTCAGATTAGACTCAAAGCAAGATCGATCACTTTTTGTGGCTAATTTTCGGACATTTTTGCGCTTGGTTTTTTTCATAATAATTTATGGGAGATGCGTCATAACCACGAAACGTCGAGACCGCCGTAACCTGAGGATTGTCTCTGTGTGTGTGTGTGTGTGTGCATATATATATATATATATATATATATATATATATATATATAAATATATATATATATATATATATATATATATATTGTTGCGGGTCAGGGGTCGGGTGAGAAGACCACGAGGTGGGGGAAGCTATGTCGGTTCCCACCAGACTCCCTGGAATTGTGGGCCGTCGCACACGGATAATTCCGTGACTCGGCGGGTCACTTAACCGACCCTGGACGCCAATAACTCAACCACATGACCTAGGGTCCTCCCGTCTATGGGTTAATCGGGTTACCTAATTAATCACGTGGTTTAATTACCGGTGAACACGCCCTCAGTACGCCTTGTCTGAACCGGATCACTCTACAGGGCCGGATCACTTTTCCGGATCGGATGCAGCCGAGCGACACTGCCAAGGACGTACCGGCTAAAAGGAATGGATCGTTGGGAATAAAGTCCCTGCTAAGCTAGGATTCGGACCATGCTGGATCAATGGAAGAAAAGACAAAAACGAACAGGGAACATTCCTAATAATGATTTATTAACAGTCAACTTACAAAACGGGACACAGAGCAGACTTAACGCGAAAATAATAACAAGTGGTGCCAGACACAACAAATCCCGCCCATTTAAGGCATAAAGTTATTTTGGGGATCAAATTTAAATTTTATATATCCTCAACCTGAATGTTGATTATAAGGAATAGAATAAGGAATATTTTAGTCTTAGTTTGAAGTCAATTAAACCATTTTTGACAAAGTTATGAGTGAAAAAGATTTTGACCTTTTCGTGACCTGACCTTGACCTTTGACCGAATTGGACCCAAAAGTTAATGGGGTCGTCCGAGGTTCATTACCCACCTGTGGATACAATTAGACAGTGTTTGAGCCAGCCGTTTTCCCGTAAAGTTGTATTTTCGTAACCATGCCACACGTGTGGAGGCTGTGTTCGGAAAGGAGGAGCTTGAGTCAAGAAGGGGCGGAGTCCAGAGTGCGAGGGTGGAGTGGTAGGCGGGACCAGGGAGGGTCGATGATTACGTGTGGGCAGAGATGAGATGAGATAACACAAGATGTGTGTTAACCCAGGATTACGTGTGGGCAGCAGAGTCCCGACAGCAGGAGGTGGGTCGTGGCGTTGTCGACGAGGGCGAGGCGAGAGCGGGAGAGAGGTGGACAAAGAAAAGAGGCAAGAGAGAAAAGCGGAGGGACTGCTCCGGCCTTTATAGGACCTGCCGCGTGGGGGGAGGGGTCACCCAGGATCGAAACGTCATCGCCTGAATCGGGCGCTCCGATTGGCCCCGACCCCTCACGTGGCCCGCTAACTTGGGCCGGAAACCGCCTCACTTCGTTTCTGGCATGGCCATCCCAGACAGCGATCATATTTTGCTCTGACCCCATGACATGACACGAATTGCCCACACCAAAATTGGCCTGCGAATCGTCCTGCAAAAACCCCCGGGTCGTGCCCGGGCGACCGGTCGAGGGTCCCGCATGCCCGCTCGGGTGCCCGACCAGTGCCAATTAACGCGCCCGCTCCGCGCGCCAACGTGGCCCACACTGAACATTCCCCGGCTCGATCGCAGCTTCGCTGGCCGTAGAGACGAGAAGATGTTCACCATCCGTGTAGAATCCGCTGCTGCCAGCGAGGGACGAAGGTACGTCATTATGGATAAATCCATGCACGTTTCGCGAGCGGCGTGCGTGTCTGCTTTCGAGCATATTCCATACAGTGCGCGAAATTTGGCCATTACACACGTGGCCGGCGCTCGCGTTCACACGACTCCGCTAGCATGTGCGCGGGGCGAACACCAATATGTGTCGGCTATTGAGGTTGAAAAGGAACAAGCCGCTTCTACTCCGCACACTCTTATCCCGCCCAACATGGCGTGGGGTTGTCTTTATCGGCCTCCGTACGCCTTTCGTGCAGCGTGGGCGTCATGCTGGCTGTGTTTCCTGTGTTGTGAAAAACACCATTCGTGCAGTCTCTTTAGAGGTACTCATTCGCATGCCTTTTCAATGCAACCGGCAATCCTCCCCAGACCATCGGAAGCTCGAGTCGACAACCCCGCACTGCCAAGCGCACATGACTCACCGCACACGCCGGGTTTAGGGCTCACCCGGGAACGAGGATCTCTGTGCAGCAGTTTCCTCACTGTGGCGCCGCACGTGTTGGCCTCAATGAGGAATAATCAGACGAAAAGAAGAGTGGGGACGAAATGAAGAAGAAAATGATTAAAGCAACCCTAACTATTAGATCATCGCAACGCACCCCCTTGTTGTCCCGATAAACAAAAGGAAAGGGACTATCTACGCGTATAATAATGGAATAACTGTCTTGGGACACCTATCTGTTGTATGCATGCGGTTCCGAGACCCGCAACAATATATATAATATATATATATATATATATATATATATATATATATATATATATATATATATATATATATATATGTTTGATTTGAAAGCATCATTAAATAAGCTCAGGTGGCATCAAAATGTGAAAACTTTGGATTTGTAATTCATCTAAATGTGGCATTATTGCTTGAGGGTGAATACTTTTGCAGGCCATTGTATGCTCGTGTTATCGCTGTGCTAGAGGTGGCATTCAGTTCTGGGGCACATGTCTTCAGCACCATAGCTGGGATATCAAGGCTGAGTCAACCTTTTCCTGTTATGTGGTTTGAACTTCATTGACTATATGTGATGGTATGAAATGTCTTCAGCATGAGAAGCTCAGTACTTTTTTTATTTGGTGATTTTAAAGTAACAAGTTTGTTATCATCGAGAATCAGTCACAGCACAGAATATTTGTTGTTTTTATCCCCCGCCACGTGGCGGAAGGCGGATATTGTTGTCACCCAGGTCGTCCAGCTGTCCGTCCGTCCGTCCAGGCATCAACATTTATAGCTGTGAGTGCGATAACTCATAAACTGTTTGCCATATCAATTTGAAATTTGGGTCACACATGTACCACCTGAAAAGGAAGAACCCTATTGATTTTGGGTGTGGTCGGATCCAAGATGGCCGACTGGGGCGACCATCTTGAAAAAAATGTTTTTTCGCCATATCAATTTGAAATTTGAGACACATGTACCACCTGAAAAGGAAGAACCCCATTGATTTTGGGCGTGGCCGGATCCAAGATGGCCAACTGGGGCGAACATCTTGAAAAAAAAATTTTTTTCACCATACCGATTTGAAATTTGGGTCACACATGTACCACCTGAAAAGGAAGAACCCTATTGATTTTGGGCATGGCCGGATCCAAGATGGCCGACTGGGGTGGCCATCTTGAAAAAAATGTTTTTTGTAATAAATGGAAAACCGCTTATCTGATTTCAATTATTTTTGGTTACTACGTTCCTCACCCCTGGGGAACTTTCTCCAGATGGTGACCAAATGGTGTCTTGTTTCCAATTCACCTCCCTCATTATCTGGAATATGTATGACTTTTTTCATTCAATGGCGAGGGATTCCCCATCTCTGATGTTATTTATTTCTTATTTTGAAAGTGGATGCCATAAAATTAGATATAAGAGGATACAAGTGAGGTTTCTTGTCTTTGGGGTTGGTGGATGAATAGAGAAGCTGTCTGTCTTTACTTTACAAAGACGAAAGCTCGGGTTCAGTGTTTTTACCACGTGATATTCGGAAGCTTATCATTTTTGGTTGTTGGATTTGCCTGCTTAACAAATGTTCATGCTCTTAGTATGTCATTCTGCGTCATATATTGGATTGCTTTGTTTGTATCTCCATTAACCTCCACACGACTCCTCACCTCCTGTCCTTGCATGCAAATGTGGCACAAAAAAAATGTATGACCAATTAGCCAATCTCCCTTTTCCTCCTTTTCTTAAACCATCAAAACATACATTTTCTTATTGTAGTAGGCATTAGAGTTCCAAAGAAGAAATTACTCTGTTGTTGTACTTAAAAGTAATTTGCATTCTTGAGATGTTAAGACAAACATCAATCATATTGGTGTTGGCAAATTTGTTGCATGTTTATTCTTGCTGTAAAGAAGAGTGGGAAGTTGAACCCCATCACCCCCATCACCTTTACCAACTGCCTTTCAAAGCATGTACATTACATGTGAAATAAAAGAATCTTCTTCTTCTTCTTCTTCTTCTTCTTATGGCTGCGCCCGTTAGTGGTCGCCACAGCGGATCAACCGTCTCCATTTCGCTCTATCCTCCACATCTTCCATTGACACTCCAACCACCCACATGTCCGCCCTCACCGCATCCATGAACCTCTTCTTTGGCCTTCCTCTTCTCCTGCCTGGCAGCTCCATCCTCAGCAGCATCCTTCTCCCGATATACTCCGCTTCCCTCCTGTGCACATGTCCAAACCATCTCCATCTCGCCTCTCTCACTTTGTCTCCAAACCGTCCTACCTGCGCAGTCCCTCGAATATACTCATTCCTTATCCTATCCATCCTCGTCACTCCCAACGAGAATCGCAGCATCTTTAACTCTGCCACCTCCAGCTCTGCTTCCTGTCTTTTTGTTAGCGCCACCGCCTCCAAACCATACAATATAGCTGGTCTCACTACCGTCTTATATACTTTCCCCTTAACTCTTGCAGCTACCCTTCTGTCACAAATCACTCCTGCAACTCTTCTCCACCCACTCCATCCTGCCTGCACTCTCTTTTTCACTTCTCTACCACACTCTCCGTTACTTTGGACAGTTGATCCCAAGTATTTAAACCCATCCACCTTCCCCACCTCAACTCCTTGCAACCGCACCATACCACCACCCTCCCTCTCATTTACGCACATGTACTCCGTCTTACTCTGACTGACTATCATTCCCCTTCTCTCCAGTGCGTACCTCCACCTCTTGAGGCTCGCCTCAGCCTGCTCCCTACTCTCTCTACAGATCATGATGTCATCCGCGAACATCATAGTCCATGGAGACTCCAGTCTGAACTCGTCCATCAACCTGTCCATCACCATTGCAAACAGGAAAGGGCTCAGAGTCGATCCTTGGTGCAATCCCACTCTTACCTTAAACCGGTCCGTCATTCCTACCGCACACCTCACCACTGTCACACTGTCCTCGTACATATCCTGCACGATCCTCACATACTTCTCCACCACTCCCAACTTCCTCATACAATGCCACAACTTCTCTCTTGGCACCCTATCATAAGCTTTCTCTAAATCCACAAACATACAATGTAACTCCTTCTGGCCTTCCCTATACTTCTCCATCAACATTCTCAAAGCAAACATTGCATCAGTGGTGCTCTTTCCTGGCATAAACCCATATTGCTGCTCACAAATTGTCACCTCTATTCTCAACCGAGCTTCCACTACTCTTTCCCACAACTTCATGGTGTGGCTGAACAACTTTATCCCTCTGTAATTTCCACAGCTCTGCACATCACAACTTGTTCTTGAAAATCGGAACCAGTACACTTAATCTCCACTCCTCCGGCATTCTCTCACTTTCCAAGATTTTATTATACAATCTGGTTAACAACCCCACTGCCATCTCTCCGAAGCACTTCCATGCCTCCACTGGTATATCATCTGGGCCAACCGCCTTTCCACTTTTCATCCTCTTAATAGCAGTCCTCACTTCATCCTTACTGATCCACCCCACTTCCTGATTTACTATCTCCACCTCTTCCAACCTTCTCTCTCTCATTTTCTTCATTCATCAGCTCCTCAAAGTACTCCATCCACCTTCTCAACACACTCTCCTCGCTCGTCAGCACATTCCCATTTGCGTCCTTTATCACCCTAACCTGCAGCACATCCTTCCCAGCTCGGTCCCTCTGTCTTGCCAATCGGTATAAATCCTTTTCCCCTTCCTTTGCATCCAACTTCTCATACAGCTCGTCATATGCCTTTTCCTTGGCCTTTGCCACCTCTCTCTTTGCCTTTCGCCGCTCCTCCTTGTACTCATGCCTACTTTCTTCATCTCACTGACTATCCCACTTCTTTTTCGCCAACCCCTTCTTCCTTATACTTTCCTGTACTTCCTCGTTCCACCACCAAGTCTCCTTATCTTCCTTCCTCTGTCCAGATGTCACACAAAGTACCTTCCGAGCTATCTCCCTCACCACTTCTGCTGTAGTTGCCCAATCATCCCACCCATCTTTACCACCATCCAACACCTGTCTCGCCTCCTCCATAAATTCCACGCAACAGTCTTCCTCCTTCAGCTTCCACCATCTGGTCCTTGGTTCAGCCCTCGCTCTCTTCCTCAACCTCACGTCCAAAATCATCCCACAGACCACCAATCAATGCTGTCGAGTTACACTCTCCCCTGCCACCACCTTACAGCCTCTAATCTCTTTCAGGTTGCATCTCCTGCTTAAGATGTAATCCACCTGTGTGCACTTTCCTCCACTCTTGTATGTCACCCTGTGTTCCTGCTTCTTCTTGAAATACGTATTTACCACCACCATTTGCCCTTCCACATATCTCTTGTTGAGACCGTACCTACCCATCACCTCCTCATCCTCTTCATTCCCTTCCCCAACATACCCATTGAAATCTGCTCCAATCACCACTCTTTCATCCCTGGATACATTCTCCACCACTTCATATAACTCACTCCAGAAATCTTCTTTATACTCCATCTCACACCCCATATGTGGGGCACATGCACTGATGACATTCATCATCACCCCTTCAATTTCCAACTTCACACTCATCACTCGGTCAGACACTCTCCTCACCTCCAAGACCCTCTTGACATAATCTTCCTTCAGGATTACCCCGACACCATTTCTCCTCCCATCCACACCATGGTAGAACAGTTTGAAACCACCTCCAATGCTCCTCGCCTTGCTCCCCATCCACTTGGTCTCTTGTACACACAGTATGTCCACCTTTCTTCTCTCCATCATAATAGTCAACTCTCGCCCTTTGCCAGTCATCGTCCCAACATTCAGAGTTCCAACTCTCACCTCCACACTTCTACTCTTCCCCCTCTCCCACTGACTCTGGACTCGCCTTCCCCGTCTCCTTCTCCTCCTTCGCCCAGCAATAGCACAATTTCCACTGGTACCCTGCTGACCACCGGTACCGGTGGCGGTCGTTGGTAACCCGGTGTCGTATAAAATTCCCATCCCCATAAAATACTCATCCGGATGGATATTTTATGCACAAAATACTCATCCGGATGAATATTTAATGCATTAAATACTCATCATCATTATCATCACAACTCAGTTTCTTTTTCCCAATTCCATCATCGTCATCATCATTTTCATCATCATCATAACAACTTGCTTTCTTTTTCCTAATTCCATCATCGTCATCATCATTTTCATCATCATCATCATCATCATCATCATCATCATCATCATCATAACAAATTGCTTTCTTTTTCCTAATTCCATCATCGTCATCATTTTCATCATCATAGCAAGTTGCTTTCTTTTTCCTAATTCCATCATCATCATCATCATTTTCATCATCATCATCAGGTGACACCCTGTGTATTATAATTACCTGGATAGACATATAGGAACCATGTATTACAGGTAACATGATGTAATAATGCTATACATTTTGTATTTATGTCAAAAGCTTTGATAAATTTTAGGGGGGGATGAATATTTTATGGGGGGGATGAGTATTTAATGCATTAAATACTCATCCGGATGAGTATTTTATGGGGGATGAAAATTTTATATGACAGTCAAATAAAAGAAACAAACAGGGAAAAAGAGGGAGGGGAAGGAGGGAGGGGTAGAAGAAACATTGAAATTAATAAGTATGAGGGGTTGGTTTGAAAAAGTTAATGAAGATAACGAGTCAGGATGGGGGATAACATGAGGCGGCGGTACATTGCCCACTTGAAGCCATAAGCACAAGCGAAGAACAAAGAAGGTGTGACATATTCAATCAGCCAATATTTTGGCAACGTGGGTATCTGTAGCTTGTGGGGAGAGTCAAAGGATAGAGAGATCACCAATCTGCCTGTAATGTGAAAGCAACAGACCTTGTGCTTCGGCCTCATCGTGGGAGATTCCAATAGCTTTCTATCTTTGGGATAGGGGTACTATTCAGTATAATGTTAAATTGCCTGCAAAGATGGTTTTCGAGGGCAACAGAGTGGTATATGAGGAGCAAAATTGCCCAAAATGAGGCCTTTGAAGCAATTTAGCCTCCAGTGGGAGAGATGAAATTGGTCTGTTGAGAGCTACATTATGAATCGGTGGAGGAAATTGATGAGACAGATGAAGTGGCATTGTATACTATAGGCAGAAACAACTCTAAGTGGAGGGTAGTGTGTCAAAAACCTTTGCTATGTCCAGTAGTGCGGCCCCCATTGGGAGGGCGTGAGACATTCCTATTTCCAATTTTAGGCCTCCATCCATTTAAAACAGCAACATATCCAAAATGTATTAACTGTGATAGAAACCAAGTTGTTGGAGAATGCTGCACCTTAGTTTAGTTGAACACTGCACTTTACTGGCCTTCAGTTTAGGTTATATCTGCTTTTTCATCCTTATTTTATCTCGGAGTGATGTTTCTTGAATTCCAGGTATATATGCAAAGCAGATCAAGATAAAGGACTTCTAGAATTGCACTCAGTGCACATACCTCCACCAGGCTGAACAGTGTACATTTTGTATCCCACTGATAGGCAATATCTACTTCTGGACCTGAAACAATATTGAATCTGCTTGTTCTTGTCACCTACCCAACTCATCCACAACTTTTTGATATATAGTGCCATCTACTTTTTGGAATGGTGAAGAATCACTTTAATAATCCTCCGATTCACATCCGGATCTTCACCAAAATCAAATCAATTGTCAATTTGTCCTCATCATGCATCAAACCTGTCCACCAAGTTTTGTCCAAATCTGTCGAACTTTTTTGAGATATTCTGCTCACAGACGAACAAAGGGGTGAATACACAACCTCCGTCCACCTTCGGTGGCGGAGGTAATTAGAGGAGAAGCAAGAGTTGCATTTGACAAGAGAGGAACTGTGTGCCCATTGTTGAGGTAGAGTGGAGTCGAGTCAAAACGTTCTCCAGCATCTTGTATGAAAAAGGTCTGTCCGGGAGGCATTGGGTACATAGGGGTAATGTGGAAGCTGAAAGGTTGGGTACATGAGCCCTGGAGTTGGATGCAGTTCATGGCAGAATACATTTATGTATGTTTTTTGGCTTGCTTGTGGTCTGTGTCAAATGATTTGATGTTTGTGCGAGTCAGGTTAGCCTGCCTTGAAAAGATAGCAAGCAGCTTTATAGCAACTCTCACCACAAGAAACGTGTGTGTGTGTGTGTGTGTGTGTGTGTGTGTGTGTGTGTGTGTGTGTGTGTGTGTGTGTGTGTGTGTGTGTGTGTGTGTGTGTGTGTGTGTGTGTGTGTTTTGACACACCTTTTCTGAATATGTATTTGGTATATTTTATTTTTTGGTACAGTCGTAGTGCGACAGTGATGGATGCGACTTGGATTGTGTGCATGTATGTATGTATTTAGTCATTTGTGCCTTTGTGTTTTGTCGTGTCACCATACTCTTTTCCTTGACA
Organism: Eptatretus burgeri; assembly: GCF_056783735.1. Taxonomy (NCBI): domain Eukaryota; kingdom Metazoa; phylum Chordata; class Myxini; order Myxiniformes; family Myxinidae; genus Eptatretus; species Eptatretus burgeri. Next base: position 30,363,565 of record NC_140966.1, on the reverse strand, counting down.
ATCGTGCACAGTCTCGTGAGAACAACAACTTCTTTTCATCCAGTGACTCTGATTCGGACGATGATAAAAAGAGGTTTCAAATACAGATCAAGCCGGTACAGCCACAGGACACAAACCACAATTCACTCGCTGCCATCGAACAACTCAAGGCCTCGGTTGGCAGCATCGTTATATCATCACCTGCAACGGCGGTATATACACCATACATGACACACTAATCACACCACACACTCACTTCTTCACTTTCTCACAAAGTGTTGATTCATTATGTATATTAAGTTGGCTTTTGTATTTGTCAAAGAATCATTCCACAATTCTTTAATCCTTTAATATGTGCTTTCATGTAAATCTGTACTAAAATGATGGCATGCCTTTGTGTATTTATTCAATCTGGTTTTTGACCAGGAACAGAATGGCTATGTTCATATCACTTTTGAAGTACGTCTATGAGAATAACAATGGCAGCTCGATGCTGGTCCATCTGGCTGTTTTGCTGGCCGTGTGCTATGATGATTAATATTCTGGCAGGCTAGCGAGAAGCTCATTTTGACAAACAATGATAGCCAATCTTGGTAGTGCTGGCATACTTACTTAGTGGTGTTGGTCAGGCTGGCATTCATGCATCATTTGACGATTGTGATGTCTCGGTAAGGCCTTGTAAATCGGCAACAAACTCTTTCTTTTCAAAATAGATTCTTTCTGTTTCCAAAACTGGAGGAATCAGGGTTTCTGAAAGATTATTTGTTAAATACCATTGGTGAAAGTCACAAAATTAACAGGGTGATTATGTCAAAAGCAATGTTTAATTTTTTTTTCTTCATGAAAACGGTAATTAAAAACAGGACGTCCTCGATAAAAGCAAAGGGGCTGTTTAGCTGGAGGTGATTAAAAATACCGTTTGTGGTAATTGTTACTGCCAAAACGTGCATTTTAATTTGGGATGGAGGTAGTACCCTAACTTTTGTATCGGCAAAGTTGTCCTGGTATCAATTTGAAAAGTGTCTTGGCCAGTTCAAGATGAAGTCAGAGAGCTCAAAGAAACTCACTCCTAATATCCTCTTCCTGCTAAGATGCCAATGCACCAAGTTGCCTATCCTCCCATTTTATACACACGATTAAAAATGAAATTTATTTGGCAAAAAAGTTTAAATTGAAAAGTATGTTCAACTGTAGCAAAGTCGATGGCGTGCCATTGCAAATCCCCATGCTACCTACCTCGAGTAAAGTTGAAAGATGGCATAAAGTTCCATGAGGAATGACCCAATATCAAATTTTGAGTTAAACTTTGTTTTTTTCTGTTTTGACCCCTGTGACTTGAAGTCCTCACCCTCTGGGGCATGAACAGGAGGTCAAATCAAAAACATCATTACATATTCCATGCGTCCCCCAATGTTAATTGCAGAAATATATTTTCATTAAAAATGTTTAAAATGTGCCCATAATCGCATTCATTGGTATGTCAACTGTTAACCTGCCTCAGGTGGGTGGGGCCAAAAATGATGCTGCTCTTGCACATTCGTGCCATGTGGTGTGATCCACTACCAAGTTCAGTGAATTTCTGCACAATTTTTTTGGATTAGATGGTGTAACCAAAGATGGACTCAAAATTTGATATGTTTTGCAGTCTTTCAACTTTGATTTAGTTGGGAATTGTGGTGATTTTCAATTGCGCGCCATCAACTTTGCTTTCGTCGTATACATACTTGTAATCCTGCACATAGAATAAGAAGTCCTTGCAAACTTCCCCTTCGTGGTTGTCTCCATCTTGCATTCTCTCTCGCCTTTCCCCCCGCACACACAAAGTAATGCCCCTCTCCTTCCCCTTCCGTTTTCTTGTGTTGCAGCGTCGTAGCCCGGTGAGTGGTTGTCTTCCATCTTTAATTCATTATTTGGCAACAAAAGGAGACACTTGCATTTTGCCACCTTAATTTTTTTTAAATCTTTTATTTGGGAATGATCAATAGTTCCTCATTTCTGAATTGAGGCTTTGCATGAAAGGCTTCTTTCAATTTGAAGTTGTGCCATTTTTAATTAAAAAAATATTTTCAATTTCCAA